>NC_060138.1:1138577300-1138880330 GCF_021461385.2 Schistocerca piceifrons
CAAATCGAAACGCCGGGGCATGTTGTCCGGGGTGTTATCCTCCTGCATGATAATGCCCGCCCACACACGTTCAATGCGGGGAAGACGACACTGCAGAAGTTTCGGTGGGAAACGCTGGAAAATCCACCGTACAGTCCCGACCTTTCACTGTGTGACTTTCATGTGTTGGGCCTCTAAAACAAGCTATTTGCAGACATAGACCCGCAACGGACGACGAAGTGAGTGACTGGGTCCAGGCCTGGATCCGACAGCAGCCTACTAGCTTCTTCAAGGATGGAATCAACTGGCTAGTGTTCCAATGGGATAAATGTGCCAACAGTTTTGGCGACTATTTTGGAGTATGTGTATAAGTACATTTTTCAGTTAAGAAAATCGCTACCGTTACTTTACACTAGGATCGGTTTTCATTTGAATGCCCCTTATATTTAAAGCTTGTTAAGGATTTATGACCATGCATCACCCAACCACTTTGCGCTCGCTCTTTTCCTGTGCCACACTGTAATGCCAGTGATTAGTTATCAAGCACTGTTACCATCTTCAGTTTATTTATAATTTTCCACGAGTGACGCCTAGTTTTGAGCTACTGCGAGGGGGAGTTGGAAAATAAGTTTCCCCTGTCGACTGTGGGCAGAGTTGTGTGATATGGGTGAAAGGCCGCATCCATGGGGTGGAAAATCCGTCATCACCTGTCCAAAAGAAGTTCAAAAGCATTCCTTCTGCAGGTAACGTGCTACTCAATGTTTTCTGGGACGCCAAAGGAGTTTTGCTGCTGGACTTTCTCGAGGATGCAACCATCAATGCTGCGCGGTACTGTGCCACTCTGTCGAAATTGAAAGAGGTGATTCTGAAAAAGCGACCTGGCCTTCTCAGATCTGGCGTTCTGCTGTTGGATGACAATGCGAGACCACACACGGCGACGGCAACGCAAAACCATATTGTGGTTGGGAGCGCCTACACCATCCGCCTTACAGTCCGGATCTCGCACCAAGTGACTTCCATCCGTTTCCTGCTGTGAAGAAGACTCTCGGCGGGAGGCGCTTTGTCAGCAATGCTGACGTCAAACAAGCCGTTCAACGCTTCTTTCGTATGCAACGCCCTGTGTTTTCCTGAAAGGATTTTTGAAGCTTATACAGCGGCATTACAAATGTCTCAATGTACTTGGAAATTATATAGAAAAATAAAAATACGTCTATCTTTAATGTCTCATTCTCTTTTTTCACCTTTCACACACAACTCTGACCACAATCGACAGGGGAAACATACTTTCCAACTCCCCCACGTATATGATACTATTTCAGAATTTTAGGAGAGATAGACAATCTGATTTCTGATAAGGATGTCACAACTGGATTTGTGTCGCATTATAATCGTAATCTTTATAGCAACAGTATCATAAGTATGGATGTGGATTAATTTGTGACTCAAGAGATATTCTTAATTAATGCTAAATTAAAGCAGATACATTCGTAATTGCTGCAACAGTTTAATCCATCAAATATTCAAGCGTGGTGTTTATAAACAACTTTGGCTTGGAACAGCAGCCCATTAAATATTTCAAAAACGTCTCCTTAAATGAAACATATGAGTTACGACATCCTTGTATTTAATGAGCAATATGAAGAAGGAGATACTGGTCCTAACAAAAAATAACCTTATGCGTTTGTCTTATGAGAAGTAGTATAAAATCTCTTAGCGAACATTACTGCTCCTCTGGAGAGAAAGGGTTCCAAGTAGAAAGCTATCCCATTCACCGGTAGATTCTCCATGGAGCCTTTCCCCGCAAATACGCTGGGATCGCCTTCGACAAGATGGTCGATCACTACCGGCTGCATACGTTTCCGACGCTTAACAACAGCAGCTGTACGTGGTTCATAACAAGGAAGACCCTTTCCGGGGGAAATGTGTAATAAATTTAAAGTATGACAATGGCTAGTCAAACTTCGCTGTGAAGTGCCACCCATTCGTTGGTCAACCTTTTTACTTGTCGTGGCGAAACTCCACTCTCCTCGGTATGCTCGACCTGGATTTACCGAGCCCGAATGCTGCTGGAGGAAATATACTTTCATCATCAGTGTTTGGCCGGTAAAAGGAGAGATAGAAGTGAATGATTTCCAGAACGTGCTTTCCTTTGTTCAACAGCGAACCAGTATTTCTGTCACATTTTCATCTGTCTCCTAATCTTCCTCAGCCCTCCCTACATCTACATCTACATCTACATCCGCGTATAAAGTCCTCAAGCCACCTCATGGTGTGTGGCGGAGCGTACTTGTACCGCTGTCTTGTTCCTCCTCCCCTACCGTATTCGCGAACAGCGCGTGCGAAGAACGACTGCCGATAAACCCCCGTATGATCTCTAAGTTCTTGTCCTTTATCATCGTGGCAAATTCGTGATACGATGTAACATCTGTGGGCATTTTAACAAAAAAATCTGTCCGTGATACACGACGCCTCTCTTGTTGAGCATCTTGACTGGGGTGGAGGTGTTTGAATTAGTTGTACTTATCTAAGTAATTCTGGTGGGTGGTGCCACGTCACCTTCCTAATATGACGCCTGATAGATAGGTCCAAGACTATGGTCAGTAATCATTAATGATGAGTCATTCTCATTTCATACCTGCACTTCTTCAACTGAGGTGTGCTTCCACTTACAACTTTCCCTGTCAGTGTGCGCTTAATTTCAGAGAAATAAGGCCTAAAAATGAAGCTGACTTGGTAGCAAAATGAATTACTGCGACTTAACTTCTGAGGTCATCAGTCGCCTAGAACTTAGAACTACTTAAACTTAACTAACCTAAGGACATCACACACATCCATGCCCGAGGCAGGATTCGAACCTGCGACCGTAGCGGTCGCTCGGTTCCAGACTGTAGCGCCTAGAACCGCACGGCCACTCCGGCCTACTACATGATGGTCAGGCACAGATTCCGGAATCAGATACTGGATTGTAAGGCATACCCAGGAACAGATATAGATGCAGATCACAATTTATTAATGACAACGGGCAGGCTAACGTTAAAGAGACCAGTCAGAAAGACTCAATGCACAAAGAAGTGGTTTATGCAAGTACTAAGGAATGAAGACGCACGATTGAAGTTGTCTGTGACTATAGGTGCTGCTATAAAGAATAGCTCAGTAAGCGGTTCAGTTGAAGAGGAATGGACATCTCTAAAAGTGGGTCAGCACAGAAGTTGGAAAGAAAAACATAGGTACAAGGAAGGTAACTCCGAAGAAACTATGAGTAACACAAGAAATACTTCAGTCGATCGATGAAAGAGGGAAGTACAAAAATGTTTAGGGAAATTCAGGAATACGGAAATGCAAGTCACTTAGTAATGAAATAAATAGGAAGTACAGGGAAGCTAAGGCGAAATGGGTGCATGAAAAATGTGAAGAAATCGCAGAAGAAATGATTGTCGGAAGGCTGACTCAGCATGTAGAAAGGTCAAAGCAACCTTCGGTGAGAATGAAAGCAAAGGTGGTAACATTAAGAATGCAATGGGAATTTCACTCTTATATATAGAGGAGAGACCGGATAGCTGGAAAGAGTACAGTGATGGCTTGTATGAGGAGGAAGACTTGTCTATTGACGTGATAGAAGAACAAACAAGATGGTAGAAGAAATAGGAGTCGATACAGACGAGATGGATACATAGTTAGAAGACTTAAGGCAGAATAAGGCAGAATGGGTAGATAACATACCTTCGGAATTTCTGAACTCACTGCGGCAAGTGGCAGTAAAACGAATATTCACGTTGGTGAGTAGAATGTATGAGTCTGGCGGTACGCCATCCGACTTTCGCAAAAACATCCTCCACACAATTCCGAAGATTGCAAGAGCCGACAAGTGCGAGTATTAGCGCACAATCAGCTTAACAACGTATGTATTCAAGATGCTAACAAGAATAATATACAGAAGAATGGAAAAGAAAATTGAGGATGCATTAGATGACTATGAGTTTGGCTTTAGGAAAGGTAGAGGCACCAGAGAGGCAACTCTGACATTGAGGTTGATAATTTGAAGTAAGAGAAGAAAAATCAAGAGCGTTCATAGGATTTGTCGACCTGGAAAAAGCTTTCGAGGATGTAAAATGGCGCAAGATGTTTGAAATTCTGAGAAAAATAGGGGTAAGCCATAGGAAAAGACCGGTAATATGCAATACGTACAAGAGGCAAGAGGGCAGAATAAGAGTGGAAGACCAAGAAGGAAGTGCTCGGATTAAAAAGGGTGTAAGGCACGGATGGGGTCTTTCGCTCCCATTGTTCAATCTATACATCGAAGAACCAATGACGGAAATAAAGGAAGGTTCAAGAGTGGGATTAAAATTCAAGGTGAAAGGATATCAATGATAAGATTTACTGAAGACATTGCTATCCTCGGTGAAAATGAAGAAGAATTACAGGTCCTGTTGAATGGAATGAACAGTCTAATGAGTACAGAATACGGAGTGAGAAATCCATAGAAGAAAGTAATGAGAAGTAGCAGAAATGAGAACAGCGAGAAAATTAATATCAGGATTGGTGAACACGAAGTAGATGAAGTTAAAGAATTCTGCTACCTAGGCAACAAAGTAACCTATGGCTGATGGAGCAAGGTGGACGTCAAAAGCAGACCAGCAATGGTAAAATGGACATTCCTGACCAAGAGAAGTATAGGCCTTAAATTAAGGAAGAAATTTATGAGAATGTACGTTTGGAGCAGATCATGGTAGTGAATCACGGACATTGGGAAAGCCGGAATAGAAGAGAACCGAAGTATTTGGATTGTGGAGCTACAGAGTAATGTTGAAAATTGTGTGGACTGCTGAGGTAAGGAATGAGAGGTTCTGGGGTAGATGCTCAAAAATGGCTCTAAGCACTATGGGATTTAACGTCTGGGGTAATCAGTCACCAAGACTTAGAACAACTTAAACCTAACTAACCTAAGGACATCACACACATCCACACAGTGGTGAACCACGGCACACGTCCTTAGATCTTCTCTCTCGCTCTCTTCTACACATTCAACCTGGTAAGTAACATTCAAGAACCGGAGAATCGGAGAGCAAAGTAATATATGGAAAACACTGATGAGGAAAGGGGACAGGATGATAGGACGTCTGTTAAAACAGGAGGGAATGACTTCCATGGTACTAGAGGGAGGTGTAGAAGGGAAGGACTGTGGAGGAACACAGAGACTGGAATACATACAGCAAATAATAGAGGACGTAGGTTGGAATTACTACCTTGAGATGAAGAGTTTGGACACGAGAGGAATTATTTTCGGGCCACATCTTGTATGTGGTTACAAAAACATACTTGACGGCTTAGCAATTAATAATCCTGACCAGATAAGGAGCATCATGGCAGATACTGGGATTAGAGACTACAATGTTGCTTTAGCTAGCCTGAATACCGTAACATCAAAGTTACAATTTGGGCCTGGACGCTACACAGCCATGCAAGAACAAACTGCACACTCACAACACATACACACGCACAGACCTACTAAACTACATCCGTGTGGCAACGACCACTACCTCTACTGGACAGACTAAGCAATGGCCAAGTACACTAAATGCTTTAATAGTTTGGATCGTACTAAGAGGGTTCTTCTCCTTTCATGAATCGGTCACTGAGAGTAAGCACACGAGGGGGGCAGCTATGCAATGAGCCAGAAATGATCCACAAGGGCCGGCCGCTGGTGGGCGAGCGGTTCTGGCGCTACAGTCTGGAACCGCGCGACCGCTACGGTCGCAGGTTCGAATCCTGCCTCGGGCATGGATGTGTGTGTTGTCCTTAGGTTAGTTAGGTTTAAGTAGTTCTAAGTTCTAGGGGACTTATGACCTCAGCAGTTGAGTCCCATAGTGCTCAGAGCCATTTGAACCATTTGAATGATCCACAAGGAAAACAACACAGAAATCAGCTAAACAACCCTGAGACCGAGAAGCGATATACGTTGGAAATTATTCCCGGAATTTAATATTGAACTTAACCTTCAGCAGTAACATCTGTCAATGGATAACTGGGACCAAGTGGAAGGTCCCAGCAGTTGGTTGGTTGGTCGATTTGGGGGAGGCAACCAAACAGCTCGGTCGTCGGTCCCATCGGAGTAGGGAAGGATGGAGAAGTATGACGGCCTTTCCCTTTCAAAGGAAGCATCTGCCCTTTCAAAGGACTCATCCCCGCATTTGCCTGAAGCTATTTAGGGCAGTCACAGCAAACATAAATCAGGATGGCCGAATGCGGGTGTGTTACCAAAGATACCCTGACTTACAACAAAGAAATCATAGATGAATTTAATGAAATTGTCTCGAAAAAATTACTTTCAGACTAGTCATGATTAACGCACAGCCTGAGCATCTACACCAGAGACTTGAGGTTTGTGACGCTTGGGCACGTAGCACTTGTTTCGAGGCTAGCACAGGGGGCGATCACCTAACTTCACTTCCCCAACTACATTACAGAAAAATAATCAAAATGACCAGGCCTTGAAACGCTTCATAGCATTACGAGCCTGAAAGAAAACGGAGTAATGGATTCAGTCACTAAGTTCTACATTCCGGTACCTGATTCCAAAACCAGTGAAACACGTATGTTGTGTGGCGGCGATGGCGAGGCATTGCAGAGTCTCTGACCAGAGAGCTGTTTGTCACTCCTAGTCTGCGCTTGACCGCGCGAGTGTTGCGAGCAGTAGTCTGTGGGTAGTCTGTCGGCAGTGCAGTTGTCTGTTGCACTCTGTCGGTAGCAGTAGTCGAGTTCAGTTGCGAATGGCAGTCTGTTAGCAGTAGTAGTCGAGTATGGTCGCGAGTGGGACGCAGTCGCAGGCGTCGACATGGGTCTCTGGTCAAGATGCTGAATGAGGTATATTGTTAATTAAGGTAACCAAGCTGCATTGCGCACATCAGATAATGTAAAGTTTATTCATTGTAATTAATTTTCAACAAATGCCCCAATAATACTTTTGATTTCAAATCAATTTTTAACTAAAGAACTATTTAATTGAACGAACGATTTCCTTCCATTTCCTTTAAAGAAAAGTTTCAGTTAAATTTCAAAAAAATAAAAAAATAAAATAATACTTGCAATGCATTTCCTCCAAGCCGCGGGCAACAATAAGAGCAGAACTTTGACATGCCGTTTCAATGAGGTAAGAAATTAATTCCGATTTTTTTTTTTTTTTTTTTGCACAGGGCCAAAGACTGACATTTCGGTCTAACTGAGCTTTCATTGTCACAGAAGTTTCATTAGCATTGAATTGTTTTTCATTATTTTCGTGAGAGCTTACACCTTGAGTCAGACTGCGATTCTCATTTTTATTGTCATTAAATTTAATTGCTAGGGAGGTTACGCTTGGTTCTCATTTATTATATTTCCGTCTTTCAAAATTTTTGTGGGAGGTTACACTTGGCTCTGGCTCCCATTTATTATTTATTAAGTCTTATAAATTTCGGTGGGGAGGTTACACTTGGCGACACCCATTCCAGGATCGTATTTCGTTGAGAATCTTTTGAAAAACAGTCTGATATCTGCTCTTATTTGCATAAATATAATTAGGATTTTGCGCAACGCTTTTACTAATCTTGTGACTTGCTTTCTACAGGTCAACGGCAATTCGTTGCTCTGTTGTATTTGTGTTTGTTGCCTTTTGCATTTTTGCTTATTTGTTTTGTGAATAATTGTGACTATTGTAAAAATGCCGCGAAAGACTGTGAATAGTGTATCGCGAGGTATTGTGAACGAAATTACCGACTTAAACAACTTTACTGATAGTACTTGTGACACGCAGTGTAATGATGACAATCCTGCGTCCACTGACAATCAGTGCATTCCAACCACTAATGATGACTTTTGTCTTAATGATGAACAAACGAACTCGGTTATGTCCTCTGTTGATTTGACGACAATCGATGACGCGGGACGCTCTATTGTAATGAGCGCTGCCCAGCTTAACACAACCGGTTTACTAAATTTACGTGATGAACACACAAATTTGTCTAATGAAAATGAACAGGATACACAAAGTACGACGGATTTATTTAATTCCGAAATAATGTCTGACAGTGTACATCCGACTGACAAACCTTTTTGTGAATCTCAGAATAACCAAATGGTTACGGAAAGCGAGACAATTCCAGGTACACCACTAAACAACACGAAGAATAGAAATGATAATTTTGTGTCGAATCCAATTATGGCATTGTTGCTACAAATGAGTAAACAACTTAATGACAATAATGAAAAACAAGACAAACTTAAAGAAGATCTCAAACAACAACTTAGTGAACAGATCGAACAACAGAATGAAAAACGAAGTGAAGATTTTAAACAACTTAGGGAACAGAACAAACAGCTTAATGAAAAATTAGACTACAGTTCCAGACAGCTTAGTGAACAAATTAAAGACGTTGCCGCGCAATGTCATGACACTAAGGAACAGTTGCGCGAGGAAATTGAGGCTTGTTCAAAAAAAAGTAGCGAAGAAATTAAGTATGTTGCGCAAGAATTAAGAGAAATGCAAACAGCCGCAACAGAAACACTTAGAGCGGAAATTAGTACAGTCGCTAAACAATGCTCTGAAAAAGCTACACAATTACGCGACGAGTTTAAAACAATGACAGCAGAACTTTCGCGCACAATGGATGAAAAGATAGACGCGAAATTCGAGCAACAGAACTCTCAAATTAACGAACGTCTTAGTCTTCACATACAAAACAGTGATACGCGTTTCTGCAAATTTATTCAGGATCAAAATAAAGTAAAACGTCAAGTAATGGAAACAATCACTGCACAGAGACAAGAAGACAAACGTAAAATGTTTGCGAAAGCAAAAACATACGTAGACAACAATATTGCTACAGTGTCCGACAAAATTAATACCGTCGAACAGTTGAATGCGGAATTACGTGATGAGATTTCTGACCTTAAATCAAAAACAGACACACACACCAGATATTCAGATAGTGACAGACAGATTCGAACAATTAGAACTAACACAGGATTCCGATGTAATTCAAGCTGACGTTAAAAAACTGAACGAAACTACACGTAAGTTGCAAAAACAGATTAATGCCTCTGATTCTAAAACCGATGATCAGGTAAAAATACTGACTGAAAAATGTGATGAATTGGCCAGTCGTATTGACGTTATTGAAAGTAATAATGACAGCAAATCAGACGATACTTCACCGGTTTCATTTAACCAAACACCTGAATTTCAAAATTTACAGCAGACAATTAATGAGATCGATTCGTCTAATAACACGTTGCGTAGAAAGTTATCGAGTTTACAACAAGAAGTAACAGAGATGAAAAGTATTTCAGTTAATAACACATCACAGCAGACGCCGCTTTGCGAACATCTGTCAGACTCGCGCAACGCGTATAATTTGGGTAATCTACAGAGAGTACGGGACTTAGATTCCGAACAACCACAGTTCAACAGATTCTCTTACAATCCTGAACCTCTTCCATCACACAGAGACGATAATTTTGATTACAAACATTTTCTGACAGTGAGAAAGTTTAAAGTGTTTAAAAACGACAGAACACAGATTCACCCACTGGATTGGATACAACAGTTTAGCTTTGCTTTTCCACCGACTTGGCCCGTAACACACAAACTTGAATTTATTTGCAGCTTCTTGGAAGGCGAACCGGCAACTCGTATGAGACCGATCGCGAGGCAATGTTACTCGGTAGAAGAATTTCAGAATGCCTTTCTGTCAGCGTACTGGTCGAAGACGACACAGCGCGGAATTAAAGATCAATTAATTAGTTTACCAAATTATGAAAACACAAATTTTCCCAATGTGACGCAATTTTTTGAGCACATGGTCCAGCAAAATCAGTATTTAAGTGTACCCTATATTGAATCCGCACTCATTCAATTATGTATCTCTAAATTACCACGGTCATTAAGAGTGTCACTTTTAACAGGTCAGCAAAAAGAAAATATTTCAGCATTCAGAGATTTGTTACAGCTCTTGAAAGTACAACAATCTGATTATTCTTTTGTAAACAAAAACTTTTCGTATAATAACCAAGGTCAACAAACTTACAGTAATTATGATCAGGGACGTAATTTCAATAGGAAAAGTAACAGACGCTTTAGGAACGACAACTACCAGAACTTAAATCACAGACAGAATTCTGATTATCAATATCGTCATTATTTTCAGCAACAGGAACCACCTTTTAGTAACAATAGACGTTTTCCACCACAACAGCATGAAATTCAGCCGGTTAGCATACCTAACCAACAATGGAATGCGCAAGGTCGACCAGGCTTTAATGTTTCGCCGCGTGCACGTATAGTCCCAGATCCAACAAATAGTAACGCACGACAGCAAGGAAACAACTACGTACAAAGAAGACAGTATTTCAATTCCTATCGCAATGCACCGTATAGGAATGACTATCACGACAGACGTAAAAACGATGAGCACAATTATCAGCGTACATATAAGAACAGTCGGTCTCACCAACAGCAAAATCATACGCAAGAACATATTCTCATGAATGACCCCGACAGTAGGTACCATCCAGAACGTAATACGTCTGGAAGAAGTAATAGAACAGTTCAAATAGTAGAAATGCCACAACATCCAGCTGAAAATAGTAACACATCAGATAGAATCTGACTAGATACTGTACAAGTCGCATCTTCCAGTAACACAAGCACTACCTTTGACACGCAAAATGTAGTTCACGAAAATGTAATTACTTTTGATGATATCAGAGATACTCTTTACCAGGAAAGACCATTTGTTCAGAAAACTATTTCACATCCTGTCATCGAAATTAAAGTAGGTTCATCGAAATTTTCAGCAGTAATTGATTCCGGATCACCTATATCAGTAATAAATGAAGAAACTTTTAAAGAGTGTAACAAAGAGAATACCTATCCGACATTACCATTAGGCAAAACAAAAGTGAAAGGAGCAGTATCGAGTAAAGGAGTAGACGTTAAATTACAGACGCATTTATCATTTTGTATTGGAGGTCATACTTTCCACTCAAATTTTTGGATTGTTCCTTTATTGACAACAGACGTTATTTTAGGTACGAATTTTTTGGTACAACACGACGCAGTTATTGATTTTCAGAATTCTTATTTAATGTTGAAGGATGAAAATATACAACTTGCTATAGAATTTCAGCACTCACTATCTGCGGAAGAGCAAACAATTAACCGCACAGAGGTCATTTCCGTATCTCGTAACATAGACTGTAATCCCACATTGTTCACGGATACGTACGTACATAACTATAATACTCCAGACGAAGCTGATTACGACGTAATGCAAATGATTTCTGATAAGGTTAAAGAGAGCAGTGCAAATACAGACGACGAACGCAATTACACAAAATTCTTTTACAACAAGCTCCAGTTTTTGACAATGTTCCTGGTACTATGTCCGGATTTATGTATGAATTTCAAGTCAAACAGCACGATACATTTAAAGCTAAACATTATCCCATTCCGTACATCCATAGAGAACAAGTTAAGAAAGAATTGCAGGATATGCTTGACCAAGGAATTATTGAACCGGCAGTTAGTCCGTACATAAACCCGCTACATATTGTTAAGAAAAAAGATGGGTCACTTCGCCTTGTACTTGATTCACGTCACATCAATGGCATAATTATTAATGAAACAGATCGACCACAGACATTAGAGGAACTTCTACAGAAATTTCATGGTACAGCTATTTTTTCCACATTAGATTTGAAATCAGGATTTTGGCAAATACAACTTCATCCGAATTGCAGAAAGTTCACAGCTTTTCTTTGTTTTGGCGACTGTTATCAATTTTGTAAACTACCGTTCGGCTTAACTATTTCTTCTGCAGGTTTTATTCGCGGTTTGAACACAATACTTCCGACAGAACTTAAAGACAGAATTACGACGTACGTAGACGATATTCTTATTGCAGAAGCTAACTGGTCTGAAAACAATGTGATTTTAGAACGACTGTTGCAAAATTTTCATGCACAAGGACTCACAGTTAATCTTAGTAAATCGCACTTTGGCAAAACTTCTATAAACTTTCTTGGACACGTAATTTCAGCAGAAGGCATTGCGCCTGATCCGGAAAAACTTCAAGCTCTACGTGAAATTACTGTTCCTACGACAAAGAAACAATTACGCAGTTTTTTGGGCTTAATTAATTTTTTTCGTAAATTTATTCATCACTCTGCTTTAGACACACCTAGATTATGCCAATTAACAGGTAAAAACACTTTTTGGTCATGGGATAAGCAAGCACACTCACAATTTGTGAACCTGAAAGAAGCCTTGTTGAATGCTTCACTTTTATCGCACCCAGATCTTACCAGAAATTTTTCCATTGCCACCGACAGTTCCAACACCGCTTTAGGCGTACATATTTTTCAGGAAATTGAAGAAGATGGTTCAACAGTAATTAAAAACATCGCATTTGCAAGCCGCATTTTGTCGCCTGTTGAACGAAATTATTCTGTTACAGAACTTGAAACATTATGTGTTGTATGGGCTTTTACGAGATTTCGGCATTTTCCTTATGGCAGACATACCACCGTTTACACAGACCACAGAGCTATACAATTCTTACTTTCAGCTAAATTTACGCACGACAGGTTAAGTAGATGGAAACTTTATTTACAGGAATTTAATTTTACAATAGTTCACATTCCCGGCACACAAAATGTTGTAGCAGATGCACTATCTCGTTCTCTCAGCAACAATCAGCAAGACATCGCAGCCAACTTCTGCAAAGCAAATTTCAGCGTAATGTACATTCAACAAGTTGCATTTGAAAATTTTATTTCATCGTCATTACAGGACATAGCAAAAGAGCAAAGTGAAGACAATGTGTGGAAAGAAATTAAACACTTTTGGCAAGATAGGAATAATGTTACGATTAGAAACCGTTACACTGTACGCAATGACATTCTGTTTCGCCGCTCCCATCCTGACAGCAACAATTGGTTATTATGCATTCCTGACGAACTGGTTAACAAATTAATCTGGTACACTCATTTAAGTTACGCACATTACGGAGCAAGAAAATGTTTTCTTATACTGAGACAGAACTGTTATTTTACCAACATGTAAAAACGTATACGACGAGTTTTAGCGTCTTGTAAAATTTGCCAGAAAGCTAAGTCAGACACCACTTCACATATTCCTCCTTTATATCTAATTTGTACCTGTTAAATTAAGACACATGGCCGCTGTAGACATTTTTGGTCCGATTCCGAGAACTAACAGAGGTTTTTGCTACATCTTTGTCGCTGTTGAACTCACTTCAAAATTTGTTTCTTTCACTCCGTTACGCAAAGCTACAGCTAAAACTGTTTCGAAAGCATTTGTAAAACATTTTCTATCTCATGTAGGGCATGTGTTGAAAGTAATTTCTGACAATGGATCACAATTTCGTTCTGCTACATGGACACGTATGTTACGAGCTAGAAACATTTCTCCGATCTATATATCCAAGTATCATGCTTCTTCGAACCCTTGTGAAAAATTAATGAAAGAAATTGGTAAGCTGTGTAGAATATACTGCCACAAAAGACATATTGATTGGGACACACACATAATCTCATTCCAAGATGTAATTAATTCGATTCCAAATGAGTCCACTATGCTATCTCCGTCTGTTGTACTGAAAAACGTTGAACCACCAAACAAAATTAAAGAATTAGTAAACTTCCCTACAGCCGGCCGCGGTGGCCGTGCGGTTCTAAACGCTCCAGTTCGGAGCCGCGCTGCTACTACGGCCGCAGGTTCGAATCCTGCCTCGGGCATGGGTGTGTGTGATGTCCTTAGGTTAGTTAGGTTTAAGTAGTTCTAAGTTCTAGGGGACTAATGACCACAGCAGTTGAGTCCCATAGTGCTCAGAGCCATTTGAATCATTAGCCAAACTTCCCTACCTGTCGTCGACTAAGACACCACGAAATAATTGACATTGCGCTGAACAACATCAAACGTGCCGCAGAGCGCCGGAGAAGACAACAAAAACAGGTTTGTACGCGCCGAGACTTTCACGTTGGACAGAAGATATTAGTACGCACACACTATTTATCCAGCAGAATAAAAGGTAAGTGCAGTAAATTTGAACTTCTATACGCAGGTCCATATCGGATTCGCAGCATCCCTCACCCCAATGTTGTACACGTCGAAACTTTGAGAACCAGAAAATCGAAAGGCAATCACCATATCTCAAACATTAAACCGTTTATTGAATGAAACCACTTTATGATGTAACATGCTATGATGCCATTTACTAATGTTTATGACCACTTATGCAATTATATTCACATGACTAATTACTGATGATTATCGTATTTTTCTTGGCAAGTGCCCGGCAAGGTAAGGTTAGCAGGTCGCTTTTCTTGTCGCCATATATCAGACTGTGCATATTTTTTTCCAGAGACACTTACGTATTTTATGAATAATTATGCAATGCTATCTAATGACATGTTAATTTTGTTACATTTTTCTCCATTAAAGGCTTTAATTCCCGCGTCTATTAACTACACTACATACAAACTGAACACAACGAACGTCACATTTTTTTTTCTTTCTTATGGATATACGATTTTTTCATGTTTTGTTTGTATGCATTGTGAAATAGTTAAGATATAACACACACCAGTTGACTTTGACATTTTTGTTGCCCTATAACATCTCAAGATCGTGACTGTTTTACATTTTTTTGCCGCTGCATTGTGATATTCTGTGTACATTTTTGCATCCAATGTCTTTGACGTATTACGTTTTCTGTCATGTTATGCTGTATACTTAATTATGTTACCATAAACCAGTCATTATTTAGTGAGTATATGATGTAAATGCACGATATTAATCTCTGTTCATCAATTTCAGAAAGAAATAACATGTAAAGGAAATAAATTAAACAGAAATGGGAATTTCACCTATGGAATAAACGAAAGAAGATGCAATAACTTTATGAGGAAGAGTAAATGGATCAGGATTAACAAGCATTAACAAGAATATACTAAACTCATCGTAGAATAGCAGTCTTAACTAATGTTTTCTTTCATAATACAAGGCGATTGATGCAAGCTGTCAGACAGAACTACACATTTAGTTTTAGTGATGAAACATGCTAGAGATAAGGAATAGTTGTGTAATGAGTAATGAAGTGATTTTTTGCAGATGATAATGAATACTGATGAAGAGTAATGATGAAGAATATGCTACTATGAATAATGAAGTTTTTCTTTACAGGTGATGATAATAATGAAGTTATGATAATATGGATAATGAAGTTTTTCTTTACAGATGAGGATGATGTTGAAGTTTATGTATTTATGCTATGTAGTTATTTAAGTATTTGTTGCAGTTCGTTTTGACAGCAGGTGTTATATTGCATAGTATAATGACTGAAGGTTTTGGAAAGGACAGCTATGGAACACATTTTATACACATTTCACTACCTGTTAATTCGAAGTTCACTACTTTTCAACATAGTATGCGTTTCTTCTTTCAGCTCAATAATCCATTTTGTATTTTTTTCCAGGAGAAGCCTTTCATGATAGTTACTAAACTTGTTACTTATTAAGCCTATACTAGTACTTAACATTTTTTTTACCCACTTGTGTCACAACCTTGGTACAGCTGACTCATGACGAATGACGTTACACATTTTTCATTTACAGGAACAACCTAGAAGCATTTTTTTTCTTTTTTTCTTCTTGCTTTCCCTTATAATTACCCAAAGCAATGCATTGCTAACTATCTAGCACAGAAACAAAAAAAAATGTATTACCAGTCCCAAACAATGTTACTAGTTTAAGAGAATTCTGAATAATACTGATCAGCTCTGAATAGTATGTCACTTCAGTAATGACTTCTTAATGATACAAAATATATATATATATATATATATATATATATATATATATATATATATATATATATATATATAATAATGCTTTGTACCTGGCTAATAACTGCCACTGTTTATTGTAATGAGACTACTTATTGTGGTGTCACCGCCAGACACCACACTTGCTAGGTGGTAGCTTAAATCGGCCGCGGTCCATTTAGTACATGTCGGACCCGCGTGTCGCCACTGTGTGATCGCAGACCGAGCGCCACCACAAGGCAGGTCTCGAGATACGGACGAGCACTCGCCCCAGTTGTACGGACGACATTGCTAGCGACAATACGGACAAAGCCTTTGCTCTCACTTGCCGAGAGACAGTTAGAATAGCCTTCTGCTAAGTCCATGGCTACGACCTAGCAAGGCGCCAATTGTAACAGTGCATGTATCTTACGAGTCTCATTTGTATAGTCAAGAGAGATGTATCACAAGGAGTGATTAAAAGTTAAGTATATTCCAAAGCTACGTATTTTCTTTATAGCAGTCATAACGTATCCTGTTCCAGACTTGACGCCAGTCGGCGTGTGTGTACGCGTGCCTTTCGGCTCCCTTCTCAGTGTGGCGTAGCTAGCTTGTTACGCCACAACACTTATAATGCCCATGATTATTAATGCTATGATTGTAATTAACTGATTTTTAATAATGACTTCTTAATGATCTGAATAATACTGAATGATGAACAACGTTTTATTCTATTCAATACTTGCTGGCCACTGAGTGCCAATAATTAATATAACTAAATGAATTATGACTTTTCATATTTTGCTAACTGGCCACTGTGTGCCAATAATTAATCTAATTAAATGAATTATGACCTTTCATGTTTTGGTAACTGGCCAATGAGTGCCAATAATTAATGTCACTAAATGAATTATATTATTAATTATGCCATTAATTAGCTCCTGTTTTCAATGATGATTTCTCATGTTCTATAACTGGCCCCTGAGTGCCAATAATTAATGTCACTAAATGAATTATGTTATTAATTATGCCATTAATTAGCTCCTGTTTTCAATGATGATTTTTCATGTTCTGTAACTGGCCACTGAGTGCCAATAATTAATGTCACTAAATGAATTATGTTATTAATTATGCCATTAATTAGCTCCTGTTTTCAATTATGCCTTTTCATGTTTTGGTATCTGGCCATTGAGTGCCAATAATTTGTATAACTCAATGTATTATGTCAATGCTAGGCCAATAATTGACGCTTTTTTTTCAATGAAGACTTCTGATGAACATTATTCTGTCATACTAAATATGCTTTGTAACTGGCCAAGGACTGCCACTGTTTATTGTAATACGATTACCCATGATGCCAATAATTTAATTTTATGAACATTATTCTGTAATACTACATACTTGGTACAGAAATGTTCAATAACTGGGCTATGAATGCCGCAAACTACTACTGTAATTCTCAATGAAGCCTATTATGTGACTTAATGTCCTTCACCTTACGAGCCAACTACCCTGAATTACTGCAATATCCATTTGTCCTGTACATCCTCTTGATCATGGAGCACTATATTTGGTTTTTGCACTAATTCTACGTTGGTGTGCCTTGTAAGAGCGTGGTGTTGACACGACATGCTGTCCACCACCGTGAGCGATGAAGACGTTACTATGGTCCCACTGTTTGGTGTACCTGATGTACTGCCAAAATGATAACATGGAAGATTACTACGACATTTCAGTGTCTTGGCTACGCTGATAAACACTAATGGAAAAAGAACTTCAAATTGTGTCACTTGGTGTTGTACTTCGGTGGAAAGATACGGACTTTTAGTGCAGCTTCGTGCAACCTAAGTGCTACAACCATGATGCAATCCTTCCTATTCCTTCCCTAATTCTTGTAAAATGAAAATGTCATATACAGTGCGTGTGTATTTTTTTGCCGTTTATTAATACATTTTGTGATTTGCTGATATATTCTCAACTTCACTTCATGTACACTCATGTCAGTTGTCAAAATGATTTTTTACCTTTGCGTTTATTTGTTATGAAAATGTTCAAAAGTTTTTCAGTGCATGTGCACTTATGTTATGTGTTAATATGTTTTCTATTGAACTGCAGTGCCTGTGCACTTTTCTCATTTTTCAATATGATTTGTACTCATTCTGTATACCTTTTATGATTTCCTGATATGTTCATTGTGGTGTCACCGCCAGACACCACACTTGCTAGGTGGTAGCTTAAATCGGCCGCGGTCCATTTAGTACGTGTCGGACCCGCGTGTCGCCACTGTGTGATCGCAGACCTAGCGCCACCACAAGGCAGGTCTCGATATACGATAGAGCACTCGCCCCAGTTGTACGGACGACATTGCTAGCGACAATACGGACGAAGCCTTCCTCTCATTTGCCGAGAGTCAGTTAGAATAGCCTTCTGCTAAGTCCATGGCTACGACCTAGCAAGGCGCCATTAGCCTTACCTAGTTTGAGAGTTATCGTATAAATGTCTCAAGAAGAGCGCTGTATTCATCATTCAAATAAAAGTTAAGTATAAAGCAGCTACGTACTTTTCTTGCTACCATTCAATAGTTATCCTGTTCCAGAATTCACGCCCGTCTGCGTTAGATAGCGTGCCTATCGGCCCCCTCAAAATAACACTGTGTCGGCACTTCTGTCGACACATCATTCATTACTTCAGTGCGTATGCACTTATGTCATTTGTTACTCATTCTATATACATTTCGTCATTTGCTGATATGTTCTCAACTGCAGTGCATGTGCACTCATGTCACTTGTCAACATGATTTTTTGCCATTCTGTTTATTTGTTCTGAAAATACTAAAGAATTTTTTCAGTGCGTGTGCACTTTTTTATCTGTCAAATAATTTGTATATACAGTTTTCTGATTTGCTACTATGTTTTGTACTCACATTTTGTCTTTGTCTGAAATGTTTTGTACTCGGTGCATGTGCACAAAGTTTAATTCATGTACTACATCTAAATATTCTGTAAATTGTAGAAGTTGATTAATTAAAGAAAAAATTTTGCCGCGCTTGGCAAGTCCAAATGACTCACCATCGCTGCCAAATTTTTGCACACGTATGTTGTGTGGCGGCGATGGCGAGGCATTGCAGAGTCTCTGACCAGAGAGCTATTTGTCATTCCTAGTCTGCGCTTGACCGCGCGAGTGTTGCGAGCAGTAGTCTGTGGGTAGTCTGTCGGCAGTGCAGTTGTCTGTTGCACTCTGTCGGTAGCAGTAGTCGAGTTCAGTTGCGAATGGCAGTCTGTTAGCAGTTGTAGTCGAGTATGGTCGCGAGCGGGACGCAGTCGCAGGCGTCGACATGGGTCTCTGGTCAAGATGCTGAATGAGGTATATTGTTAATTAAGGTAACCAAGCTGCATTGCGCACATCAGATAATGTAAAGTTTATTCATTGTAATTAATTTTCAACAAATGCCCCAATAATACTTTTGATTTCAAATCAATTTTTAACTAAAGAACTATTTAATTGAACGAACGATTTTCTTCCATTTCCTTTAAAGAAAAGTTTCAGTTAAATTTCAAAAAAATAAAAAAATAAAATAATACTTGCAATGCATTTCCTCCAAGCCGCGGGCAACAATAAGAGCAGAACTTTGACATGCAGTTTCAATGAGGTAAGAAATTAATTCTGATTTTTTTTTTTTTTTTGCACAGGGCCAAAGACTGACATTTCGGTCTAACTGAGATTTCATTGTCACAGAAGTTTCATTAGCATTGAATTGTTTTTCATTATTTTCGTGAGAGCTTACACCTTGAGTCAGATTGCGATTCTCATTTTTATTGTCATTAAATTTAATTGCTAGGGAGGTTACGCTTGGCTCTCATTTATTATATTTCCGTCTTTCAAAATTTTTGTGGGAGTTACACTTGGCTCTGGCTCCCATTTATTATTTATTAAGTCTTACAAATTTCGGTGGGGAGGTTACACCAGCAAGACGCTGTAACAGAGTGACTGCCACTTACTACCGCGGACCAGCAACCAACGCCGCTGCGGAGCGACCGGAAAGCGCTTGCCGTTCTAAAAAGTGGAAGGGGGGATTCCCTCTGTCCAATTACCACACTCCAAAGTTCGAACTCAGCGTTCATCTTTATCTTTACCTCTAGTCTCCGTTTAACCTGCCCAAGAAGTTAGGTTGGCAGTGACATGCACCTGTGGCTACACCTGCAAACATTGAGACATGTGAAGCACACACAATCATTCATAGAGCATCAAAGGAAGGAACAGAGGAGTGTGTACCAGTAAATAAATGAAACCTCATTGCCCGTTCTTCCTCCTCAGACCTTTGGTCTGCAGACCAGACAAATGCTCACCAAAAAACGGCAACAATCAGAGCGTGAACCAAGCATCAATATCGCAATCAACCGTAGAGTACATATAGTACCGTTTAAATCTTCGTGATACTCTCGCGGTTAGCAAACGATACAGCGATGAACCACGCCACACGTCTTTGGATATTCTCTCTCGCTCTCTTCTACTAATTGAACCAGGAAAGCAATACTCAAGAACAGGTCTTACAGGAATTTTGGTAGGCACATCTTTCGTGGATGAGTTGCATTTCCTCAAGATTCTTCCAACAAATCTCAGTATAGCATATCTAGTCCCTACAGCATGATTTGTACGTTTATCCTCTTTGGGTTGCTCCGGACGGTTACCGCTATGTATTTCGCGGTTATTGCTGTTTCCACTGGTTTATAACCAATAGCGTACTAGAATGTAATAAATCTCTTTGCTTACTTGTGCACAATGTATTACATTTACTTACGATCAGGGTCAACTACCAAACTTGTGCACAATATATTACACTTACCTACTTTCAGGGTCAACTGCCAAACCGTATGCTTACTTGTACACAACGTACATTTACTTACATTCAGGGTCAACTGACAAACCGTATAACTTTTTGTATTTTTTTTCTGTTCTGCTAATTATCACTCTTCACCAGAACAGATAGCTTCTTCTACGCGTTTGATTCCTTCCCAACTGATGCCGCGCATTTCCGTTAGAATACCATCAGCCCAGTTCGACAGGAATTTTCGTTAAATTTACTTACCGAAGTACTAATAAGATAGACGTTACCGTAATACGTACATTAATTATTGTAACTGATATCTACATTTACATCTACGTCTATACTCTGCGAACTACAGGGAAGTACATGGCATAGGGAACTTTCCCATTGTATCAATTATTACGGCTTCTTCCCGTTCCATTCTCGTAAGGAGAATGCATGTACGGCAGCTTGAACACGTCTGTGCTACCATAACTAGTTTCATATTGTTTTCGCGATGCCTAGCGCACCAGTGTGTAGGGATTTGTAGTACATTCGTACATTCCTCAGATGAAGTGGTTCTTGAATCTTTGTAAACAGGCTTTCCACGTTTATCTTCCTGAACTTACCACTTTAGTTTCTCCAACATCTTCTTGACGCTCTCTCATGAGTCAAATCTGTGACAATTCGTGCTGCCCTACTCTGTGTACGTTCAACTTAGCTTGTTATCCATATTTGGTACGAGGAACACACACCTGAGCAAGTATTTTAAGATCGCTCACATGAGTGCTTATTAAGTAGTCTCCTTTGCAGACTGATTGTATTTCCCCAATATCTTACCAATGAACTGAGGTCTGCCATCTGTCGTACCCACAACTGAGCCACTGCGACCACTCCGTTTCAAATCACAACAAACTGGTGTACCCAGTTAGCTGATTGATTCCAGTTGTGACTCACTGATGTTGTAGCCGAAGGATACAACGTTTTTTTCGTTTTGTGAAATGCACAATTTTACATTTCTCCACATTTAAAGTAAGTTGGCAGTCTTTACACCAAATTCAAGTATAATCAAGCTTTGAATAATTATGCAGCTTTCTTCATGTATTACTTCGTTATACACACATCAAAGGAGTTTTGAATTACCTCGGTTCCGAGAGTTGTGGAACCTGTACAGAAAATTGGAATAGATATCAACATAAACGCCATTTCCGCCCTTTTTATTGCGCATCAAAGCCACACATTGCATGTTATACCACCATACATCGAGAACTTCAGAGGAGGTGGTCCAGACTGCTGCACACACTGGTACCTCTAATACCCAATAGCACGTCCTCTTGCCTTGAAGCATGCCTGTATTGGTCGGCATACTATCCACAAGTTCATCAGGGCACTATAGGTCCACATTGTCCCACTCCTCAAAGGCGATTCGGCATAGATCACTCAGAGTGACTGGTCGGTCACGTCGTCATAAACAGCCCTTTTCAATCTATCCCAGGCATGTTCGATAGGGTTCATGTCTGGAGAACATGCTGGCCACTCTAGTCGAGCGATGTCGTTATCCTGAAGGAAGTCATTTACGAGACGTGCACGATGGGGGGCGCTAATTGTCGCCCATGAAGACGAATGCCTCGCCAGTATGCTGCCGATAAGGTTGCACTATAGGTCGGAGGATGGCATTCACGTATCGTACAGCCGTTACGGCGCCTTCTATGACCACCAGCGGCGTACGTCGATCCCACATAATGTCACCCCAAAGCATCAGGGAACCTCCACCTTGCTGCACTCGCTGGACAGTGAGTCTAATGCGTTCAGCCGCCCCGGGTTGCCTCCAAACACGTCTTCGACGATTGTCTGGTTGAAGGCATATGCGACACTCATCGGTGAAGAGAACGGGATCCAAATCCTGAGTGGTCCATTCGGCATATTGCTGGGCCCATCTGTACCGCACTGCATTGTGTCGTGGTTGCAGAGATGGATCTCGCCATGAACCTCGGGAGTGGGGGAATGGCTCTGAGCACTATGGGACTCAACTGCTGAGGTCATTAGTCCCCTAGAACTTAGAACTAGTTAAACCTAACTAACCTAAGGACATCACACACATCCATGCCCGAGGCAGGATTCGAACCTGCGACCGTAGCGGTCTCGCGCTTATAGACTGCAGCGCCAGAACCGCGCAGCCACTTCGGCCGGCCCTCGGGAGTGAAGTTGCGCATCGTGTAGCCTATAGCGCACGGTTTGAGTCGTAACACGACGTCCTGTAGCTGTACAAAAAGCATTATTCAACATGGTGGCGTTGCTGTCAGGGTTCTTCCGAGCCATAATCTGTAGATAGCGGTCATCCACTGCAGTACCATCACCTTGGGCGGCTTGAGCAAGTTCCTGTCTCTCTGTATCTCCTCCATGTCGGAACGACATCGCTTTTGTTCACTCCGACACTTCCCTTGTTGAGAGCCCTTTCTGGCACAAAGTAACAATGCGGACGCGATCGTACCGCGGTATTGACCGTCTAGGCATGGTTGAACTACAGACAACTCGAGCCGTGTACCTCCTTCCTGGTGGAATGACTGGAACTGATCGGCTGTCGGACCCCCTCCGTCTAATAGGAGCTGCTCACTTACGGTTGTTTACATCTTTGGGCGGGTTTAGTGACATCTCTGAACAGTCAAAGGGACTGTGTCTGTGATACAATATCTACAGTCAACGTCTATCTTCAGAAGTTCTGGGAACCGGGATGATGCAAAACGTTTTTCGATGTGCGTATAATGAAATAATAAGCAACGAGTTGTGTAAAGAAATTTAATTTCTTTACTGGTTTCGGGCGTTTAGTGCCTTTCTTCAGAAGGTTATGCTCGAAACCGGCAAAGAAACTAAATTTCTTTTATGCGACGATTGCTTATTGTTTCATTATATATGACTACAGTTGCTGAAGATGGACAAAGTACTATACTTCGTTACGGATGACTGCATCTTTTGCGAAGTGTTCTAGAGGTTATGAGTGACATTGTCGTTAATATACAATACGAACAGCAAGCTTTCCTATACCCTTCCCTGAAACACACCTGAAGTAACTTTTGCATCCGTTGGGTACTCTCCATTCCTATCAAGATATGTTACGTCCTCCTTGTGAAGAAATTCTCAAACTAGCCACGAATTTTGCTTGATATCCTATACGATCAAACTTTTGATTATTATTATTCGGAGTGTCAGAAACATACATAAAACGTAGTTTGTACACTTGTTGACAGATAAACTAAGTTTATATAATCTTTGACCAAAATTTGGCCACTTCCGGTGCATTTTCCGTTGCCTGGTGAAGGTCATCTTCTGTGCAGCTGGCTGGACACAGTCGACACAGAAGTACGAGGTTTGGAACTTAAGTAGTGGCAACTATTTTTCACAACCTATACAAAAGAGTTACATGTTTGCACCTGTTACTGTCCTTCAAAGTAGTCACCAGCGTTGTGTAGATCCCGTTGCCAGCGATGTGGAAGGCGTAGTATATCGTTAGCAGAGCCTGTTCTGTTGATGGTACCAATGGAGCGGTCTACTGCCTGTTTAATCTCTGGAACAGTTTTGAAGCGGATGCCACGAAGTGGCTCCTTCATCTTCGGAATCAAATCAAAGTCACAAGTACTGAAGTCCGGGGAGTATGGTGAATGGTACAGTACTTCCCAGTACCATCGACCTAACAGAGCAGCCACAGCTTGCGCTGTGTACGCCTGCACATTGTCGTGCAAAATGATGGGAGGGTTGCGCAGAAAGTGTCGCCGCTTCTTTCGCAGAGCTGGTCGCAGGTGATGCCCCAAAAACGAACAGTAATACTGTGCATTGACGGTGTGCTGTGAACAGTCTGTTCTTCTCTGCAGTCACATTTGCTTTTGTTTTCTTCAATGTAGCCCCATTTTGTCAGGTTAACCCGTGATTTGCCCAATCCTGACCTCACCCTATTCAAGGACTTCCAGACTGGCCAATTCTCATCATGACCAGGGGGTAAAGATCCTGAAAATCTTTTCCAACCAGGGGGGTGGGATACCTCAGGCCTCCATAGTTGCAGCCTGGCTTCTTCACCAGTGGTTGTTAGTTTCTCCGATGTTCTCAGGAATCTTTTCCTTGACCTTGGTCGTTGTGAATAGGGTTGTTGCCCAAGCTTGGGATGCGTTGTTTCCTGCTCCAGTTTCGTTCTTTCCTTGCTTGCTGCTATTTCTCTTCGAACAGGCGGCGGTACACGAAATAATCTTAGTCATGGTACTGAGTTTTAACGCTTTCCAGAAATCGAGAAATGCTGGAACTACGTGACTGCCCTGATCCAGAGCTTTCAGGATGCCACGTGAGGAAAGTTTGAGTTGGGTTTCATGTGTTCGATGTTCTTGAAAGTCATGTTGACGGGCACGGAGGTACCTCATTACGTATGGGCTCGAAATATGTTCTCATATTTATATGAAGATAGTAAATATTCTCGAAAGAACAGATACCATTGATGAACGCGCAGATTCTCTAGAATAAATGATAATTAATTGAAACCCTCATCTGCCGACAGGTTTTGTTGATATACCTCGATGGGGACAGCTGAAAATGTGTGTTCCGACTGGGACCCCAAACCGGGATCTCCTGCTTGCATGGCAGACGCTCTATCCATCTGAGCCACCGTGGGTCTCACGAGAAGCGTCCAAGGGATAAGTCCTTGCAGTCGCGCTGTTCATCTGTGCCCTCGGTGGCTCAGATGGATAGAGCGTCTGCCATGTAAGCAGGAGATTCCGGGTTCAGGTCCCAGTCGGAACACACATTTTCAGCTATCCCCATCGAGGTATATCAACAACACCTGTCGGCAGCTGAGGGTTTCAATTAATTATCATTTGATTTCATATTCTACAGCAAACGGATTTTAAGAATTTTCGACTGCAGTTTTATGGATAATTTCTGTTACCCTTCTTGTAGACAGGAGTGATCACCGTTCCTTTTGAACTACGAAGCGCTCTTTTTCGTTAGAGGGATCTACGGTACGTCATGGTTAAGAAGGGTTAACTGACCCCCATATTGTGTACAGAATTTGCAGTGACTCCATCGTGACGAGTAGATTTGTTTAGTTTTAGCGATGTCAGCTGTTTCTCAGCACCACTGACACAATTACCTATTTCACTCTCTCAGTGAGAATTGTATTGGGACAATACAGCTGGACTTCCCTTTGTAAAGGAAAACTTGAAAACGGAATTTAACATTTCTGCTTTTGCCTTCTATCTTCCTGTCATCCACGAGTATAAGGATACTAACTTTGTTGCCTTCATATATACTGAAGTGGCAAAAGTCCTTTCGACTGGCCTAGTGCGACAGCTCGAGGTGGCATGGACTCAACAAGTCGTTGGAAGTTCTCTGCAGAAACATTGAGCGACGTTGTCTCTATACACGACCATAATTGCGAAAGTGTTGCCGTTGCAGGGTCTGCTCACGAACTGAACTCTCGATTACGTCCCATAAATATTCGGTGGGATTTATGTTGACCAGATCATTCGCTCGGATTTTGAGAACGTTTTTCAAACCAGTCGTGAACCGTTGTGGCCCGTTGACATGATGTCCATGAATGGCTGCATGTGGTCTCCATTTAGCCACAAATAACCTTTTCCAGTGAGAGATCGGTTCAGTTGGACCAGAGGATCCAGTCCATTCCATGTAAACACAGTCGACACTATGATGGAGCCACCAGCAGCTAGAAAAGTGCATTGTTGAGAACTTGGGGTCTACGCCACACTCGAACCTCACCATCAGCTCTTACCAACTGTAATCGAGATGCATCTGACCAGGCCACGGCTTTCCAGTCGTCTAGGGTCCAGCCGATATGGTCACGAGCCCAGGAGCGGCGCTGCAGGCAATGTCGTGCTTTGAGCAAAGGCACTCGTTTCGGTCTCTGCTGCCATAGACCATTAACGCCAAATTTCGGCTCATTGCCCTAACAGATACGTTCGTCGTAATTCCCACAATGATTCTTGCAATTATTTCACGCAGTGTTGCTTGTCTGTTAGAACCGAGAACTTTACGCAAATGCCGCTGCTTTCGGTCGTTAAGTGAAGGCCGTCGGCCACTGTGTTCGTGGTGAGAGGTAATGCCTGAAATATGGGATTCTTGGCACTCTCAACACTTTGTGTCTAGGAATACTGGATTTTCTGTCTATTTCTGAAATTTAATGTCCCGTGCGTCTAGCTCCAACTACCATTCCACGTTCAGAGTCTGTTAATTCCAGTTATGCGGCCATTATTACATCGGCAACCTTTTCACACGAATCACCTGAGTACAAATGAGAGATTCGCCAGTGCGCTGCCCACTTATACCTTGGGTACGGCATACTGCCCCCTTGTGTATATGTGCATGTCGCTATCCAATAACTTTTGTCTCCTTAGAGTATATTGTACCTTCAATAAGCTATTTCGTGGCATACCTCGCGCCCCTTCCTCGTCCAGCAATTCGCGCCATGGCGATTCATGTGTAGACGAAACACCTTTGGCTACGTGTGGGCCCACCCACATGTCAGCAGGATTGTTTCGACTAGGCTGCAGAAATTTCGGTGGGAAGCCCTTTTACAAGCGAAGGTTGTTTCGTCTACATTGCAGAAGTTTCGGTGGGACGCCGTTACACATCCTTCATACAGTTCCGGTCTCTCTCCACGTGATTCCCGTATTTTTGGAGCCCCTAAGAAAGACATTCGTGGCCACCATATTGCTTCGGACGAGAGGAGCACGCCTGGATGCAGTCGTGCTCCCGTAGGCAGCTGCAAACATTTTTACATGAAGGCATTTACTGTCTTGTCTCACAGTGGGATAAATGTATTGCATGAAGCTGAAATATGTTTTGAAGAAAGTAAGAGATTAAGACTGAAAAAGTATTTTATTATTCGAGATGGGCCTACAGGAATTCAATGAAAATGTCTCCCCTGTATTAGAATATACAGGGTGAATATAATTAAACTTTCAAAAAGCTGTAGAAATAACACCACTGGTCAGAATGACGTCAAATTGCAGCGAAATATTATCGGAGAAGGGGGAAAACGTATGGTAAAAGAAAAAAAATAGTGTGAAAATTGATCAATAGATGTGTCACAATACATAAATGAAAACACCTGTCATGCGCACGACCCACTGAAGTTGGTATAAAGACGCCGAGCACATGGCTTTTCCTCCTTTCGCATCTGCGACATTTGCCATGACTGTCTCAATGCAGGATAGCGCTCTGCTTGTAAAGCTGTATTACAAGAATGATGACAGTGCACATGTCGCGCTGCATAATTTCCGGACTCTGGAGGGTTTGAAAAAAGGCTTGGTCCGATGAGTACTGTGGGTTTGGAGATAATGATTCTGTTGCGGCCACATGTAGTAAGCGTCGCTTCGCGCAGTGGAGAATGGCAAAACAGAGGCAGCCGGCGATCGAGGCGTTGCGACGTAAGTGCGGCACAGATAGCCTTGCTGACAGTTGCAGTCTACCAACAAGCTGACGCAAGGACGCACACAGACCGAGCGCCAAGCGAGGCCAGCACACTAAGTTATGCTGCAATATCCTGCAAGAGTAATAACAAAAAGCCACCACCGAGGGTATAAATAGTGGAGCGCAGGCAGCAACTGACAGAAGCCATTAGGAAGCAGTTCGGATCTGAGGACGGACGTGATCGATGTCTGAATGTTCAATCTTCATAGGTGACGATTCCGGAAGTCTTTTCCAGCTCCGCCAGATGTCAACTTCAGCTCTGGAGGTCGACCCGAGTTTGGTCGGCACCATGGCTGACTAACTACAGCGAGAACTCCAGCAGGACCGGCCGCAGCGCGGTCTCGGTCAAAGGCGCCGCCGGGGACTGACGCCCGGACTTCACGGCAACCCGGGCTCACGGCGCGTGGTCCGTCCATGACGTGACCTCGCGGACATCGCGACTGACGGCTTCCCAGCCGCCGGTGCAGCAGGCGTCGGCAGCTGACCTCACGGCGACGAGTTCATCTCAACCACAGGGCATCCTGACTTCAGCGGAGCACTGGTGGCCTGAGGCTTCGAGTGCGGTCGGCGGCGCGCATTGTCGGAGAATCTACACAGCAGCAGCCAGGCGGAGGGATCCGCAGGGCTGGGCAGCGACGACGAGGGAGAAATTGTAAAGAAAGTTCAATAAATAATTGTAAAACTCCACGCCGTCTCAGTCTTTGCCGCAGCCACTGTGTCTGCTGCTAACAAATAGCAAACGGCCGTAACAATTCGGAAATTCCAAAAGATGTGTTCTTTCGGTGTGCAACCTGTTAGAGGGAGGAAACTAATTGATTCGACGTCAGTGGAAGCAGTGGCCACAGCAGTGCAGGAGGAGACGAATGGTATTGATCAAACGTGTAGTGAAAGGAAACTGGCCCGAACATAGGACATACCCGTGAGCACCGTTCGTAAAATCCGACGAAACATCCTTTTTTGCTATCCATTCAAAATTACCATGTGCACGAGTTGCTTCCTGTTGACTGGCCAGCAAGATAACCTTTACTTTAGAATCTCTTGCTAGCACGAAAGTGGGCAATGATTGGCCGTGGAAGATTTTTTGGGCAGGCGATGCCCACTTCCATCTCACAGGATATGTCAATACACAGTATTGTCGAATATGGACGACGGAAAATCGACACGCAAATCAACCAATGCCACTTCATCCTGAAAAGGTCACTGTGTGGTGTGGGTTTACAGCGTCATTTATCATAAGGCCATATTTCTTCGAAGAGACAGGTGCTTCCCGTCCTGTTACCTGTACCGCCACTGGTAAGCGCTATGAGTGTCTTTTGAACCAAGTCATTCCAGCTCTCCAACAGCGTGGATGTGTAGATGGGATCTTTTTATGCAAGATGGAGTACCTCCGCACATTGCTAATCCAGTTAAGCACCTGCTGAAGCGCCATTTCGGAAATGCTAGAATTATCAGGCGCCATTTCCCTACAGACTGGCAGTCCCGATCACCTGATCTTAATCCGTGTGACTTCTGGTTGTGGGACTATCTGAAAGATGCTGTGCCGTTTTTCGCCTCAGGACAATTAAAAACCGATATGATTGATGCTTTTTATGCGGTTTTTGGCCTCAGGACAATTAAAAACCTATGTGACATGCTTTTTATGCGGTTTTGGACTCAGGACAATTAAAAACTGGTCTTTCCCATCCGATGTGTTATGACCTTGCCGTGGTGGATGGGCTTACGTAACTAACAGTATCACACCGGTATACCCATGCACACTGAATGGTACAGTTTGTTTAAGTCAACCGTACACCTTAGGCATTGTTGTATGATTCATTTGTCATTTTTAGCGACCATATTAAAATATGATGCTTACAGGGCCATCTATTGCTACATTTTGTAACTATTTATTTTTCTTCTGCCATACGTTTTCCCCCTTCTCCGATAATATGCCGTTGTAATTTGACGTCATTCTGACCAGTGGTGTTATTTCTACAGCTGTTTCAAAGTTTAACTTTAATTACAATCACCCTGTACACAAGGGATGTACGAAGACAGGTTGTGGACACACGGTTGACGAGAGTTGGAAGCTTAGGTCTAATTGTGGAGCGTGCTCAGATAGTCTAAAGGAGCCTGCACGGTAGTTCAGCGTGTCGGTCAGATGACTTGCTGCCCTTGCACTCTGTAAAAAGAAAAAAAGAAAAAAACTGAGTGAAGTATTCGATGATCAACTTGAAAAAGTGTCATGTGACCTCCACCCAGACCAAATGCCGCGAACAATAAGGGTAAAAATGGTGAAAAAGTGGTAAGGCGACCGCTCACTGTATGCAGGAAATTCGGGTTCCAATCCCAGTCTGGCCCAAATTCCCTTTGTCGCCTTTCCATAATACAGCTGACGGTTGTCCCCATTCGCAACTGCTAATACGTTTCATTTAAAAGTATTAACAGTTATGGCGATTACTTCTGAGGCGCCTTGTCACGGTCCGTGCGGCTTCCCCCGTCAGAGGTTCGAGTCCTGTATAGTGCATAGCCTAAATTAGTTTAAGTTAGATTAAATAGTGTGCAGGCTTAGGGACCGATGACCTCAGCAGTTTGGTCCCATAAGATCTTACCACTAATTTCCAAATTTCCATTTTCAGAAATAATAAACAGTTTACTAACTTTTTTCCTCTCTGTCTACTTTTCATTTGACTGTCCCTTACACATTATGAACGTTCAGTTTCTTCGTGACGTCAGTTATTTTTGATCATAATCTTCCTGCTCGAGTGAACTGAGTTTTTTAAGTGTTTAGGTAATAGACCACTGATTTTTCTTAATATTTTTTTCATTGTTTATGTTGTTTTTGCATCTCTGTTGAGAAGGATTATGATGTTGCATCACCCGTAAAGAGCATCTTTTTAAGATGAATTATCATTTATACACAGCAAGAACATGACTGGTCCGAGTACTAATTCGTCCCTAGTCCGTTGAAGATTCAGCGTGATAGCTAGAGTGATACATTGCTTCTTACCAGTGAAATATAAAATGAGATATTTACTCATTGGACTCTGAAAGCCATAATTTTTATTTTTATTTATTCACTTATTTATTTTTAAGTCATCATCTCCTGTGCCAACCTCCTTACCTGAGAACAGCAATTGCTATATACGTCCACAATTATTTTGCTGGATATATTCAAATCCCTGTCTTCCTCTACAGTTCTTACCCTATGCAGCTCCTCTAGTACCATAGAAGTTATTCCCTGATGTCTTAACATATGTCCTATCACCCTGTCCCTTTTTGTTGTCATTATTTTCCATGCATTCCTTACCTCATCTATTCTGTGGAGATACTCCTCATTCCTTACCTTATCAGTTCACTTAATGTTTAACGTTCTTCTGTAATACCAAATCTCAGATGCTTCGTTTCTCTTCTGTTCTGGTTTTCCCAAAGTCTGTTTTTCACTACCATACAATTCTGTATCCAGAACGTACATTCTTAGAAACTCCTTCCTCAATTCCAGGCCTGTGTTTGATATAAGTAGACTTCTCTTAGCCAGGAATGCTCTTTTTGCTAATGCTAGTCTGCTTTTGATGTCCTCCTAATTCCGTCCAACACGGGGTATTTTCCTGTCTAGGTAACAGAACTTTTTAACTTCCTCTACTTCGCCGTTCTAATTTCAGCTACTTCTCATTACTTTCTTCTTTCTTCGATTTAGTCTCAATCCACATTCTGTACTTGTTAGACTTCATTCCATTCAACGGATCCTGTATTTCTTCTTCACTTTCACCGAGGATAGCAATGTCATCAACGAATCTTATCACTGATATTCTTTCACCTTGAATTTAAAACCCAATCTTAAATCTTCGTCATTGCTTCTTCGATGTATAGATTGCACAGTAGGAGCGAAATGTTAATTCATATCGCCGCGAAACCATGCAATCATACCATATTCCTGTCTTACGTCCTTTTATTCCGAGCACTTCGTTCTTGGCCTCCCAATCGTGTTGTCCCTTTTTGGTTCTTGTACATATTGCCGTCTGTCCCTGTAGCTTACCTTTATTTTTCTCATGATTTCGAGCTTCTTGCACCACTTTACATTGTCGAGCGCTTTTTCCAGGTCGACAAATCCTATGAATCTCTCTTGATTTTTCTTGTCTTGCTTCCACTATAAACCACAAAGTCAGAACTGCCTCTCTGGTGCATTTCCCTTTCCTAAAGTCAAATTGAGCTTCATCTAACAGATCGAAAAATTGTTATGATATGTGTGCCTTACGTGCCTTATTTCACAAAAAATCACGGTAGACGGAATTTTGACATTCAAATACACTGTAGCAAATTAGTTCTGGGAGCTGAAATTTATAACTGATTTTTCTAGAATACGTATCGCAACCTATAGCACTGCTCATATAAAGACGTTAGAGGTGTCATAACTTTTTATTCCTCGCGATGGAGTGACAACCGTTTTGAGAAGTTCGATATTTCGTGATTACTTCACAAGATTTGGAAACTGAGAAAAAGACGGTCGTTATGACTTTCATTACTGCCAGGAGAGCTAGGTTTTTGTGAAATTATTTGTCTTCTACAATAGCTGAGCGCTGTTTCAAAGTAGAGAATGTCATCTGAGAAATTCTAATCTGATTGCGAGATTCTTTCTTGTTTTACAGTGACCATCCATTTATAAATCAGGAGGATTCCCTCATTCTGAAGAATGTTGCTATGAATTTCATCCTATTTCGCCCACATTTGATCCGCTCTGGACTGACCTAAAAAAGCAAAGCGTTTCGGCCCACGAAATCAATGAAACCAATGATCCCTTACATGTTTTGCTACCTCGGTGTCCGCGTTTTTGTACGGTGCATCTACAGTAAACAGTAAGGAAATTGATTTGGTTGCACTGTGAGAGAAGTAGCCTATTGATCTACAAAATATCTCCGGCACAGCCACTACTTTTCACAGCGAAACGATTCATGCCACCTTTGTATCGAAATCCTCATACCTTCGGCTTGGCCCGTCGATTCATATTATGCACGGTACGTAATTGTGTTGTTTACTCTGCGTCGAGGCCTTATCAAGGCGGCTGGCTGCGCATATTCGCAAGATTTTAAGCCACACCATGTGACTACACTGTTGCTTGTTTACTTGGAGTATGTCTCGAGTTCCTGGTTAAACCCCTCTGCTTTACTCACGTAACGCAAATGCCGACCACCTGACGCTTCACTGGTACATAAAACTCATTGTTCCTCGTATTGCACAGAGAAGAAATCCTTCTAAACTCTGGCAAACACAATAAATTTCGTGTTGGCGCATCCCCCATTCTTTTATTTCACTCTCGTCGTTTGAGGAGTCCGCCTTTTGATTGCAATGTAAACTACAGAATTCGAAACACTGTTGCATAACGTCAGAAATGTTTTGAACACAATGTACGAAATAGCTTCCTCAAAGTATTGTGAACTACATTAGCGCCCGCATCTCGTGGTCGTGCGGTAGCGTTCTCGCTTCCCACGCCCGGGTTCCCCGGTTCGATTCCCGGCGGGGTCAGGGCTTTTCTCTGCCTCGTGATGGCTGGGTGTTGTGTGCTGTCCTTAGGTTAGTTAGGTTTAAGTAGTTCTAAGTTCTAGGGGACTGATGACCATAGATGTTAAGTCCCATAGTGCTCAGAGCCATTTGAACCATTTTTTGAACCAACTACATTAGTACTTTGTTTTCAACTAATTAATGGCTAGGCACATGTTTTGTTTCAACTCTTCCGTTAAATCCCTTTCTACCTTTTTGCTAGATACTTTACTTTTGGAATTACTAGTTCGACTAAAATCTTGGCAGCTGAACGAAGTTCAGAGTGCATCTAGTAAATATTACGCATACCAGTCAAAATATCAATCGTCCTCTTAAATGAGCAGGTCGACCGATTTGGATCCCTGCAGCTGGCGAAGAATTTGTCATGTGACCACTGGCCTAAGTCTTAGCAGTCATGTGGTGCGTATGCATCATTTGGTTGCATGGAATCAGCGAAGAAAGATGAATCGACGTAGAAACGTTACAGAGCGGCAGAAGGGAAGTATTATGCTTGGACTAGTTTATAACTTCACAGTTGTCCGATTTATTTGTGTACCAACACGACTGTAGAACATGTCTAAAAGTAACAGTGTATCACGTACCATGAAAAACGGCATAAGCACAGTGGTTGTGACTAGTGTCCAAAAGTTAAGCATAATCACGAAAAGAGGTCATAGGATGTCTGAAGGATTGCTGAACAACCTACAGCTTAATCATAGTATTTTGTTACAACTTTTCCCGAAAAAGCATTAGAAAAGTTCCGATAGCTAACGTGGAGAGGGTCTGCCTGTGGGTCACCGTAGGCCTCTAGAAGAGCGTAGCGTTCCAAAGGATTGGCAAAGGGCACAGGTCATCCCCGTTTTCAAGAAGGGACGTCGAACAGATGTGCAGAACTAACGTCGATCAGTTGTAGAATTTTGGAACACGTATTATGTTCGAGTATAATGACTTTTCTGGAGACTAGAAATTTACTCTGTAGGAATCAGCATGGGTTTCGAAAAAGATCGTGTGAAACGCATCTCGCGCTATTCGTCCACGAGACTCAGAGGGCCATAGACGCGGGTTCCCAGGTAGATGCCGTGTTTCTTGACTTCCGCAAGGCGTTCGATACAGTTACCCACAGCCGTTTAATGAACAAAGTAAGAGCATATGGACTATCAGACCGATTGTGTGATTGGATTGAAGAGTTCCTAGATAACAGAACGCAGCGTGTCATTCTCAATGGAGAGAAGTCTTCCGAAGTAAGAGTGATTTCAGGTGTGCCGCAGGGGAGTGTCGTAGGACCGTTGATATTCACAATATACGTAAATGACCTTGTGGATAACATCGGAAGTTCACTGAGGCTTTTTGCGGATGATGCTGTAGTATATCGAGAGGTTGTAACAGTGGAAAATTGTACTGAAATGCAGGAGGAGCTGCAACGAATTGACGCATGGTGCAGGGAATGGCAATTGAATCTGAATGTAGACAAGTGTAATGTGCTGCGAATACATAGCTACAATATAGCAGGTCAGCAGCTGGAAGCAGTTAATTCCGCAAATTATCTGGGAGTAGGCATTAGGAGTGATTTAAAATGAAATGATCACATAAAGTTGATCGTCGGTAAAGCAGATGCCAGACTGAGATTCATTGGAAGAATCCTAAGGAAATGCAATCCGAAAACAAAGGAAGTAGGTTACAGTACGCTTATTCGCCCACTGCTTGAATACTGCTCAGCAGTGTGGGATCCGTACCAGATGGGGTTGATAGAAGAGATTGAGAAGATCCAACGGAGAGCAGCGCGCTTCGTTACAGGATCATTTAGTAATCGCGAAACCGTTACGGAGATGATAGATAAACTCCAGTGGAAGACTTTGCAGGAGAGACATTCAGTAGCTCGGTACGGGCTTTTGTTGAAGTTTCGAGAACATACCTTCATCGAGGAGCCAAGCAGTATATTGCTCCCTCCTACGTATATCTCGCGAAGAGACCATGAGGATAAAATCAGAGAGTTTAGAGCCCACACAGAGGCATACCGACAACCTTTCTTTCGACGAACAATACGAGACTGGAATATAAGGAAGAACCGATAGAGGTACTCAAAGTACCCTCCGCCACACACCGTCAGGTGGCTTGCGGAGTGTGTATGTAGATGTAGATGTAGATGATCAATTTTTGGAAGGACGATCTACACTGATCAGCAAGAACATTATGACCGGCGACCTGCTATCGATATAAATACGTTCAGGCGATGGCATCGTCACCTGGTGAGGGATGATTGCTACTCAGACATACTTACAGTGCATGTAGTATCAGTGAACGTGCTATCCGTGTGTAGATTGGGGAAGGCGCGCGATCTGTTTGAGCGAGGGCAGGTTGTCATGACCCGGAAGCTCAGCAAGAGTTCTTCGGAAAGTGCACGACTGGCCGAGTGTTCAAGGAATTCTGTGGAGATTATCTTCAACATGTCGCTAAACAAAGGTGAAAGAACGTCCACACGTTGTGGAGTTGGGCGACCAGACACCATTACAGGTGTCGGACGCCATGGGGTTGAACAGACTGGTAAAACAAGACAGTTGGGGAACTGTGACGGGACTAACATCAGACTTCAATGCTGGGCAGAATGCAAGAGTGTCTGAATACAAAGTGCACTGAACACTCCTAACGTTGGGCCTCCGCAACTGTTAATCCATGCATGCACCAATTTTAACACCACGTCATCGGCAACTACGACAGAAATGGACACGTGACCATTGGCTCTGGACGTTGGCGCAGTGGCAGAGCGTTGCATGGTCTGATGAATCCCGATACCTTCTGCCGATGGGAGGGCGCGAATCCGTCATCTTCCAGGGTAGCAGCTCCTTGACACCTGTGCTGTGGGACAGAGACAAGCTGGCGACGGCTCCATTGTGCTCTGGGGAACATTCACGGAGGCGCTCACGGGTCCAGTGGAGCTCGTGCAAGGCACCATGAAAACCAAGGAGTCTCATACTCTGGTTGCAGACCACACACCACATTTCATGACGATCATGCTTCCCTACAGCAGTGGCATTTTTCAACAAGATAACATGCCATATCACAAGGCCAGGAGTGTGATGTAGTGGTTCGAGGGACACAGTGTCGAGTTCCAGATTATGTCCTGGTCCTCGAACTCGCCAGATCTGAACCCAATCTGGGATTCATCAGACCAATCGGGATTCATCAGACCATTTAACGCTCTGCCACTGCGCCAACATCCAGAGCCGATGTTCACGTGTCCATTTCAGTCGTAGTTGCTGTTGACGTGGTGTTAAAATTGGCACATGCATGGGTTATCAGTTGTGGAGGTCCATCTGGGATGTGATTGAACGTGGGGTCATAATGTTCTGACTGATTAGTGTATATTGAAAATAAAGAGATAAGTGTTTCGGCTTTTTGCTGGACATGCCCTATGAAACGCCCACTAAATCACGCAGGGCTAACAAGTAATTAGGATTGTGGAAAAGGCCAAGGGAGTTACGGTCGGATTCATTTCACAATTTTAATTATTATCATTTAGTTCAAAAATACACTTTTGAAAGTGTGGTGTCACCGCCAGACACCACACTTGCTAGGTGGTAGTTTAAATCGGCCGCGGTCCATGTAGTACATGTCGGACCCGCGTGTCGCCACTGTGATCGCAGACCTAGCGCCACCACCAAGGCAGGTCTCGTGATACGAGAGTGAACTCGGCCCCAGTTGTACGAGAACCAAGCTACCGCCCAGTTGTACGCGAACCTAGCTATCGCCCAGTTGTACGAAGCCTTTCTCTCTCATTAGCCGAGAGACAGAATAGCCATCAGCTAAGTTAATGGCTACGAACTAGCAAGGAGCCATTTGTATCAGTGCCTATAGCTTACGAGTATTCAAGAGAGATGTATTCCAAGGAATTATTAAAAGTTAAGTAAAAAGCATCTACATACTTTTCTTATTATTCATTCATAAGTTTTTATGTTCCAGACTTCACGCCCGTATGCTTATTGCCGTGCGTGCACTATCGGCCACAGCGTTAGTCTATAGTTCATTTTCAGAAATCAACTCCACTGTGTCGGTCCAGCTACCGACACAACATTTATTGGCGACGAGATAAAGAGTTTGTATTAATTCATTTGCACCATTGGCCGATTTCAAGTGTTCTGATTGCTTACATTTAATTGTGTCATGGCTTCGCCACAATCTCCAGATGTACTGTCCGAATTTTATCGCTTGCAGAATCAGCAGACGCAGGCGTTACTGGATGCCCTTGGACAGCTCGTCCAGGGTCAACGTACCATTCAAACCGATGCGGCCGCCGCCGCTTCTTCGCTACCGCTGCCACTGAACGCTGTTGCACCTCCCTTTCGACCATACGTGGCAGCCGATGAGACCTGGCAAGAGTGGTCTCGTCAGTTCGCCTTTCACATGGCTGCCTACAGAATTCAAGGTAATGAGCGGCAGCCGTTTTTGCTTTCTTGTGTCGGTGTGTCCACATACCGTGTGATAGTGAAATTGTTTCCCCGACGCGACGTAGCAACTCTGTCCTACGAGGAAATTATGTCTGCATTAGATGCCTATTTCAAAGAAACAGTTAATGTGGTTGCAAAACGGTATACGTTCTTTCGTACAAAACGTACGGCCGGTCAAACTAATAGGGAGTGGGTAGCAACATTGCAAGGACTTACTAGGGACTGTGCCTTTGAATGTGACTGTGGTCTTTCTTATTCAGATACAATGGTGCGTGATGCAATTGCACAGAACGTTTCTGATGTTCGCATACGGGAGCAAATTTTGAAACTAGTTAATCCCTCCCTTCAACAAGTGATAGACATATTGGATCGACAGGACACACTTGACTGTGCTCAGGAATCTTTTGAAACTTCGCCAGCTGTGTGTAACATTAACCGGCCCGCCGGGCGCGCTCGCGCAACGCGGCCCGGTCAACTGCCCTCGCGGCCGTCCGCACAGCTGACGCCGCGCGCTAAGCCAGGTGTGCCGCGCCAGCCCACAAATGCAGTGAAATCATGCCCGCGGTGTGCTACTAGACATTCGCGTGAACATTGCCCGTCACGCCAAGCTATTTGCTTTTTCTGCAATACGAAAGGACATGTTCAAAGTGTTTGCCAGAAAAAGCTCAGATCAGACAATCACAATCATTCCAGGCCCTTTGCTTCGCGCCGGAATCGAACCAAGGACACTCAGGCTCGTGGACCTTCGCCTATGGACATTCATGTCGTTAATTCCACTTCGTCCAGTGACACTTTCTCTAACAGTGACTGTGATCGTCCCACAAAAACTGTGCGTCGACGTCGCCGGAAATCACGTCAATTAGCAAGTGATTCTGTACCAGTGTCTGTTCCAATTGCACAAAACAGTCGCTCTTGTCGTCAGCAGGACAATAAACTTTTTGTGGACTTAGACTTTGAAGGCAAAGTGATACCATTCCAGCTCGATACCGGAGCTGCAGTTTCATTGCTCAATCACGACACATACAAACAACTGGGCGCACCTCCGTTGCGTGCCGCAAATGTTAAGCTAACTACATATTCCGGACAGAACATTCCTGTGTTAGGACAGTGCAGCCTTCTTGCAACATTCAAGGGACAAACAAAACTTGTGTCATTTAACGTTCTTCGTTCTTCTTCTGCTGTGAATTTGTTTGGTCTAGATTTATTTAAGTTGTTTAACATGTCTATTGTAAATCAGGTCCTATCAGTGAATCAGACTGTGCCTACAGACAGTGTTTCTCGGCTGTGTGGCGAATTTGCAGACATTTTTGCACCGGGCTTAGGTTGCGCTAAAAACTATGAAGCACATTTAGAACTGAAGGTAAACGCGCAACCGAAATTTTTCAGGGCGCGCAATGTTCCCCACGCATTGCGTGATGAGGTCGCCAGAACGTTACACGATCTCGAATCACAGGGTGTAATTGAACGTGTGCAAGCTTCTCTCTGGGCATCACCCTTAGTAATTTTGCCAAAACCTTCCGGAAAATTTGAGACTTTGCGTGGACTTCCAGGCCACAGTGAATCCACAGCTAGTGACTGCTACTTTTCCTTTGCCCCGCCCGGAAGATCTTTTTGCTAAACTGTGCCCGGGAAAATATTTTTCAAAGTTGGACCTCGCCGATGCGTACTTGCAAATACCGGTGGACGACGAATCCCAGCGCGTCTTGGTGGTTAACACGCATCTTGGATTGTACCGCTTCAAAAGACTGCCTTTCGGGTGTGCATCCGCCCCTGCCTTGTTTCAGCAATATTTACAAACTATTTGTGCGTCGGTCCCTACTGCAGCAAACTATCTGGACGATATAGTGATCTCCGGACAGACAGAAGAAGATCATCTTGCGAATTTACGAACATTATTTCAGGTCTTGCGGCAAAATGGTCTTCGCTTGAGGAAGGACAAATGTGTGTTTTTTGCTCGTGACTTACCATACCTGGGACATGTCATTAATGCCCAAGGCATACATCCGAGTCCAGAGCACCTCCGTGCCATACAAGAATTGCCTTCCCCTCAAAATGTGAAACAGCTACAGAGTGTGTTGGGTAAAATTAACTATTATCATAAATATGTGCGCAATGCCTCTTCCATTTCAGCTCCGCTTCATCGCTTACGCCGTAAAGGTGTTCCGTTCGTCTGGACGACGGAATGTGAACGCGCCTTTCGCCAGTTGAAATCGGCGTTGCTTTCTAATACTTGCCTCACGCCATTCGATCCCCAGAAACCCCTTTTGTTGATGGTAGATGCATCGGATTTCGGGATCGGTGCTGTGCTTGCGCACAAAGTTGGCTCCCATGATCGCCCTATTGCCTTTGCGTCCAAATTGCTCTCGTCTGTGCAAAGAAATTATTCACAGATAGAGAAAGAAGCTTTGGCTCTCGTGTTTGGTGTTACTAAGTTCCATGATTTCTTGTATGGTCGTCACTTTACCATCCTCACAGACCACAAACCTTTGACATCGCTTTTTCATCCGAACAAGCCTGTACCTCCACGTACAGCGCAGAAATTAATTCGCTGGTCTATTTTCCTCTCGCAGTACCGCTACGATATCTTGTATCGGTCCACTGCTAAGCACGGAAACGCCGATGCGTTGTCCCGTTTGCCTGTTGCTGAGGATAAAGCATTCGATTCTTCCGAACTTGCTTGCATGTTCATTGATTCGGAAACCGATGAAGTGGTCGAATCGTTTCCGATTGATTTTCGTCGTGTCGCTACAGCCACAGCTGCTGACCCTGTCCTTGCTACTGTTTTACGTTTTGTTGCTACGCAATGGCCTTTGTCAAAGTCTCGGATCGAGGATCCGTTGGTTCGCCGATTTTTTGCTCACAAGGAGAGACTTTTTGTTCGACGTGGTGTTCTGTTGTTGCGTTCTGATAATGATCAGTCCAGAGTCGTGGTCCCACGTTCGTTACAGTCCTCTGTTTACGGCTTCTTCATAAAGGACATTGGGGTATAGTGCGAACGAAACAACTTGCTCGTCAGCACTGTACTTGGTTCGGACTCGATGCTGCGATTACGAATATGTGTTCTTCGTGCCCGGCGTGTGCCGAACAACAGTCCGCACCGCCGCGGAAAGTCTTTGCGTGGCCAAAAGCCACTTCCCCTTGGCAACGCTTGCACATTGATTTTGCTGGTCCATTCTGGAATGCTCGATGGTTGGTTCTGGTCGACGCCTTCAGTAATTTTCCTTTTGTTGTCCGGATGTCTTCCACGACGTCCTCCGCCACCATCCAAGCGTTGTCTGCTATCTTTTGCATTGAAGGTCTTCCGCAGACTATTGTTTCCGACAATGGCCCACAATTCATGTCCGCAGAATTTCAGTCATTCTGCCAGGCCAATGGTATTCAACATCTGACATCCGCGCCGTTTTCGCCTCAGTCCAACGGTGCCGCTGAACGTTTGGTCCGGACTTTCAAGTCACAGATGTTGAAATTGAAAGAGTCGCATTCTCGGGAGGACGCATTGTTGCTCTTTTTGTCTTCGTATCGCTCTCAGCCCCGAGATGGTCGCTCGCCGGCTGAGTTGCTCCACGGTCGTCCTCATCGCACCTTGATGTCTTTGCTGCATCCGCCGCATCAGGTTCCTGTGCAGCGGCAGACTCCTGCTTTTGCTCCAGGCGACGTTGTACTTTATCGCAACTATCGAGGTTCACGGCGTTGGCTCGCAGGGCGCATTCTTCGCTGCCTCGGCCGCGCGATGTATTTGGTTTTGGGGGCCTCTGGTGAGGTGCGTCGGCATCTCAATCAGCTGCGCCTCTGTCGTCGCTCGGGTTCTGCCGCTCCCCGTCTGCTTTCAGCGACGGTGCCGTCCGGTCAGCGCCCTGGGGACCCATCTACTGGCTCGCCTCATCCCCAGGTGTTACCGACGATGCCTTCCATTTTGCCCGATGGCGACGCGCCGCCGCCGCCGCCGCCGCCGCAGCAGCAGCAGCAGCCGCCGCCGCCGCCGCTTGTTCTCCCGCCGGCGCCGACCGCATTCGACGCTTCGTTGCAGCCGCCAGGCGCCTCCCAGGGTCACGCGCCGCCGATCGCTTCCCGTGACCAGCTGTCCTCCGCCATGGAACTCCCGCCCGCTCCGGACCACATGACGTCATCGCGCGTCGGCTACCCCGACGCAATGGAGGTCGACACTTCGGCCCCTCATGTTTCTTTACGGGCGCATACACCACATGTTGACGTGCACCCTGGACTAGTTTTGCAGGCGTTTCCTAGCTCCCCTCGGACCGGATGGCCGGGTGCGGGTGGCACAGCCTCGCCTGTTGTTAGGCTCCCCACCTCATCGCATACGTCAACATGTGGTCCTCCCCACGGCGGGCGGAAGCCTTATAACACGACCGTTCGCCGATTTGCGGGGGAGGAATGTGGTGTCACCGCCAGACACCACACTTGCTAGGTGGTAGTTTAAATCGGCCGCGGTCCATGTAGTACATGTCGGACCCGCGTGTCGCCACTGTGATCGCAGACCTAGCGCCACCACCAAGGCAGGTCTCGTGATACGAGAGTGAACTCGGCCCCAGTTGTACGAGAACCAAGCTACCGCCCAGTTGTACGCGAACCTAGCTATCGCCCAGTTGTACGAAGCCTTTCTCTCTCATTAGCCGAGAGACAGAATAGCCATCAGCTAAGTTAATGGCTACGAACTAGCAAGGAGCCATTTGTATCAGTGCCTATAGCTTACGAGTATTCAAGAGAGATGTATTCCAAGGAATTATTAAAAGTTAAGTAAAAAGCATCTACATACTTTTCTTATTATTCATTCATAAGTTTTTATGTTCCAGACTTCACGCCCGTATGCTTATTGCCGTGCGTGCACTATCGGCCACAGCGTTAGTTTAGCATTCCTTTTCAGCAATCCACATCACGGTGTCGGTCCAGCTACCGACACTACAGAAAGAATTAAATTTGCTTCGCAGCTGAAGGCCTCCAAACAGATGCTTTAGAATAAGTTCAATTTTGAAAAGACATGACACACAGTTAAATTTACGAATAAGATAAATCGTATACATATCTGAGATCATCATGCGGAGCGGCTGAAGGCCGCCGGATTAAATCTTCAAAATTCCAAATATACTATGACGATTATTGAAGGCAGAAGGCTATCAGGGCTGATGGCCCATAAGGTGCACAGAAAGAGATAAACAAACGCAATAAGATGGCTGAAGGCAATTCTGTAAATTAAGGAAATATATATATTGCATCAGTCCGTAAAACAATACATTAAGTTTACAAATCTCCTTTTGCAACATCAACGGCGGAAGTCCCACAATAACTTGTAAAATCTTTCAGAGGAAATTACAATAACCTTTCAAGAGCAGAAGGAAACAATGTTTAGGCTTGAAGGAAGCTCTGATAACATGTTTCCAGGGCTGAATGCCCTCAATTAACTTTGCCCAATTGCAAACATAAAATACAATAAAGCCCCAAAAAACCTTTTAAAATAAATTACAACAACATTAACACTGCCAAAGAGTAATTAAGGGAACAGCACTCAGGAGCCTCCAGGGGATCGGTCTTGCCTCTTTCAGTTAGGCGAGACAGGCGGTGAGCCCAACTACACTCGATTCGTTCGAACCCAACCAAGGGACTGTCACGGACCGACCGACCAACCGCTTGCTTGTCACGACGGAGTACACGAGAATTCAAGGCCCCAAAAAAGTTACAAGTATCACTATCCCCAAACAAACGCGTATGTGAACTGAGCTGCCAAAACTACACACCATGTTGGGCAACAACAACCGGTTAGGCAAGGACACTGCCTAAAAATTACGTTAGCGGTCAGGGCAGGTAACCAGAACACTAACGGCCACAAGGCAGAAAATTCCGTTGGTGCACTTAACTATGGGTAAATTAATTTAATCAATTCCACCTGACGGCGGCTATCTCGAACACTTCACTCGTTGTTGTTCACAGGAAAACCTCCACAAGAGCAACGCCGGAACCAACAACGTAATGCTCAAAACCACTCAACCTTCACGTCCGGGGTTTGGCGAGCGAAGATGCTCGTACCGATGGGACAGCTCCAGACAAACTCCGACACTGCGCAGAGACCGCCAGCGGTCCAGTCGACTACGCCGCACCGATATGTCCTCGGATCAACCGACCGACCAACAGTTCACCAAAGGTCAGGCCCGGCTTAAGTGATGCGTGGCGGCAACGGTCGTGCGGGCGATGTCCACGCAGGGCTCACTGCTGCTGCAAGCCGGCGACTGGCTGGCCCGGGCTGCGCTCCACACGCGTTGCAAGTCCCTGGCAGGGCCAAACTCACGACCCGAACTGCCGCCTTGAACTCTCCTCCTCGCACGTTCCGACGCACTCCACGACAGATGACAACTCGGAAGTCATAGCAGCCGAGCAAAGATCCTATCAGAGGGGATATATCGATACGCGCTACTAGCGCCGGTGGCGGTCAGGCAAAACAGCAACTCAGTAACGCCAGTAATTTAAATCAATGTGGTGAGATGGAAATACGTTAAAACAGGATGTAAAATACCAAATGGTGGGACGGCGAGCCATGCACGGCTCATCCTAGTTCTTCAAAAAAATCGAGGTCAAAGTTGATGAAGGAAAATCGTATTTTCAATGCCACACATCGAAAGATCGTCTAAAAACAAACTTTTTCTATTAGTATAATAAGGGGTCGAGAGCTCATAACGTTCGAGCTATAAACATTTCTGTGTTTTCATGCTATCCCTCATAAGCGTGCAGTAGAGTGAGGTCTGTGGTCGAGCAGTCGCCGGCAGGGTAGCAGAATGTGTTCTCTCAGAGGAATGGCTGCTCTCTGTAATGCAAAAAACAGAGCAGTGAAGTATTCAGCGAGGAGGGGGAAGTCAGGACATCAGACTAACAACCTGCTGCTTCGTATTCGATTCGTGGTGGTGGCTTTCTTCCATTCGATATTTCTTTTTCGGTATGTCTGGTAATATTCCGATAATCTGAATATTTTTCTTTGCTTTTCTTTGACGTAAAGCACAGGAGGTGTGATTAATAATCAAGTAAGTATGTATAATGTATTGAAATTTATTTTTATCGTGATAAATAGTGCAAAAATACACTTAAAGTATATTATTGCGTAATCCTACCTGATCTTCTACACGTGAGCGTTCTCGTAATCGATGGGGTTAAACTTATCACAGAAACAGGCAAAATATAAAGATTTCTTGCAACAGCAACACATGAACGAAATATCGCCACATTGACATATTTTACGATACATTGTTCGTGGTAATCGTATCTGATTCATGTTGCTAGAAACAGATCTGTCAGATATCAATTTGGATGTGTTTCAAGTGTGTAAAAACATATCTTGGAAGACAAGCGCGGATAACTGGTCATGGACCACCCCATGAATCCTCGTATATACGTATTTGTTTATTAATCACACCTCCCATTGTCTTATTTCATAAAAACGAAAGAAAGGTATTCCCAGTCTCAGAAGATTTAAGTGTTCATTTTCCCCACATGCTGTTTGAGAGTGGAACGGAAGAGAAACAGTACAGTTTTGAACGTGGCTGTTACTTAGCAACTGTATAATAGTTTCAGCATAGGTTTATACAGCCAACTGGTTGAACGTAACTGGTAGGTACATTAATCTAGATTTCGGCACTCACTGGGTGTACCTTCATGAGAATGAAATTTTGCTAAATCGTAAAATTACATTGCTAAAACGCACTGGTCAGAATTTAGGGCGGCTGTGTTTTTTTTTCCTTTATTGAGTTTCTATTCCCCCCCCCTTTTTTTTTCTTTATTGAGTTTCAATTCCCCCCCCCCCCCCCCGAAGGGGGCGGGCTGGCAGCAGCTTACTACGCTGCTCTACAGCCTACAGACTTTTTTTTAAATAAAGGAAGAAAAAGAAACAAGGAAAAACAGGCGATAAAATGGTGATTTAAAGTGTAAAATGGCGTAAAATTGCGGAAAGTTAAAACAGAAAGCAAAAGGGGTGGGCAATGTAATTAAAGACACAGGAATCAGACAAGTAACATAGTAGACAAACAAGTAAAAAACATGGCGACAGTCTGGTTTCTGTTTGCAAGAGATAGAAGGCACACCCAGCGACAGTATCATGCCCGTTCGCAACAAGCCCCAAAAAACACAACACGGAACACTCACTGTAAAACACGCACTGTAGAACACTCACTGTAGAACACTGCACGAAGGTGGCAGCACAAAGACGACACTCCCGAGCCAAAGGCAGATGGGGGGGGGGGGGGACCTGCAGGAGGGGGAAAAACAAGGAGGGAGGAGAGGAAAAAACGAAAAGGGGGGAACCAAGGAGGGAGAGGACTAATAAAGGGGGAGAAGGGCAGACGTGAGAGGGAATGAGAGGAGGCAGAGGAGGGAGATGGAAAAGGACACGGGGGAGAGAAGGGGGCAAAGAGAGGGGGGGGTGAGGAAGAAAGAGGATGGAAGGGGGGGAGAGGGAGCCCGGGAAAAGGACAGAGGAAAGGAGGGGGAGTGAGGATCAGAGTTGATAGGAGGGGTAAATGGAGGGAGAGAGGGCATCATCCGGGAAGGGGAGTTGATGGAAGCCACCTTGGGAAAGGAGATGTAGGGTGTAGAGATGGAGGGTAGGGGGGACACAACGGTGAAGATGTGGCAGGGGGCAGGGATCGGTGAGGAGAGGAGCAACCAGGGGGTGAGGGGGTTCAAGACGGCGGGAGGTGTAGAGGATGTGGATATGTTCGAGGAATAGGAGCAGATGGGGGAAAGGAATGAGATCATAGAGGATCCGCGTGGGGGACGGGAGGCGTATACGGAAGGCGAGGTGGAGTGCATGATGCTCAAGGATCTGGAGGGACTGGGGGGGGGGGGTAGATATCCAGGCAGGACTGGCATAACAGAGGACCGATTCCCCCCGAAAGGGGCTGGGTGAAATAAAACGTTCTGCCCTTCGCCCAGCTGGGAACAACAGCAGAGTCTGATGTTTCTGTGATATTTTGGTGCTGTTTTTCATACCACGACTTGTGCCTACTCTTTCAGTGTACAGTTAAACTTTCAAACCACTGTAGAAATTACATCGTTGGTTAGAATGACGTCAAATTGCATCGGAATATTATCGGAGAAGAAGGAAAACGTATGGCAGAAGAAAAACAAATAGTTACAAAATATAGCCATAGATGGTGCTGTAAGCATCATAATTTGATAGTGGTCGAATACAAATGACAAATGAATCATACAACAATACCTAAGGCGTACGTTTGATGTTAAACGAACTATATTACTCAGTGTCCATGGGTATACAGGTGTGATACTGCTAGTTACGTAAGACCATCCACCACAGCAAGGTCATATCATATCGGATAGGAAAAATCGGTTTTTAATTTCCTAACATCGGTTTTTAATTTTCCTGAGGCAAAATACCGCTTAAAAAGCATCAATCACATCGGTTTTTAATCGCCCTGAGGCCAAAAACCGCTTAAGAAGCATAAATCAAAATCAAATCGGATTATTAATTTCCGTGTGACTGGCGCAAAACATGTTGAGTATGCTATCCACCGTTTCCTGCAAGTTGAAATCGAGAAACAGCGTGATCCACAACTGATCGAAGTGTTTCTGAGGTCACGTACAGAATGTGCAATGCACGCCTTCAATGCAGCTAAGTTTGCAATTGGAACACTGAACACAACATCTTTCACATAGCCCACAGCCAGAAGTCACACATATTAAGATCAGGTGACTGGGACGGCCAGTCTGTAGGAAAATGGCGGCTGATAATTCTAGCATTTCCGAAATGGCGCTTCAGAAGCTGCTTGACTCGATTTGCAACGTGCAGAGGTGCGCCATCTTGCATAAAAATGATCCCTTCCACACATCCACGCTGTTGGAGAGCTGGAACGACTTGGTTGAGCGAAAGACACTCATAGCGCTTACCAGTGACGGTACAGGTAACAGGACCGGAAGTACCTGTCTCTTCGAAAAAATATGGCCCCTTGATAAATGATGCCGTAAACCCGCACTACACAATGACCTTTTCAGGATGAAATGGTACTGGTTGATTTGCGTGTGGACTTTCCGTTGTCCATATTCGACAATACTGTGTATTGACGTATCCTGTCAGATGGAAGTGGGCTTCGTCTGTCAACAATATCTTACACGGCCAATCATTGTCCGCTTCCATGCGAGCAAGAAATTCTAAAGTAAAGGTCTCCCTTACTGGCAGTCAAGAGGAAGCAACTCGTGTACATGGGTAATTTTGAATGGATACCCAAGAAGTATGTTTCGTAGGATTTTACACACCGTCCAATGTCTGGGCAATTCTCCGTGCACTACACGTTTGCTCACCACGACTTGTCTCCTGCTGCATTGCTGTAGCCGCTGCTTCCACTGACGTCGAATCAACTCATTTCTCTCTCTACCGGGTTGCACATCTTTTCGCATTTCTGTTTCATTTTCTCCAGACCCACAGCAGTCATCAGACCAACACCGTTCTCCAAACCCTTTAGTGTCCGAAACTTCTGCAGAGTGACGTGTGCCCAGTCATCATTATTGTAATACAGCTATACAAGCAGAGCGCGATCCCGCATTGACTCTGATGGCGAACGTCGCAGAAGCGAAAGGAGAAAAAGCTGTGTACTCGGCGTGTTTATACCAACTGCAATGGATCGTGCGCATGGCAGGTGTTTTCGTTTACATATTGTGGCACATAAAGCGTCATCTATTGATCAATTTTCACACTATTTTTTCTTCTTCTGCCATACGTTTTTCCACTTCTCCGATAATATTTCGCTGCAATTTGACTTCATTCTGACCAGTGGTGTTATTTCTACAGCGTTTTGAAAGTTTGACTTTACTTAGAATCACCCTGTATTTCTTCAGAACGAGTGTGCTGAGACACTCCCGTCTTCCAAGTCAGCAGCCAGCGCTCTCTCAGGGCTGCACTCATACATTCCTGCTCTGACGAACGCTCAGCTCCACATCACACCGCGACTGGCCTGCTAAATCACCCTATCTTAATCCTATAGAATGTGTCTGGACTTTCTGGAACAGAAGATGGAAGAAAGGCATCTGCATACTACAATCTGGTAACTTTGCAGGATCTTACCATTAAAGCACCTATGTATGGGTTTCGGGCAGATCCGCCATTTCGTTCCATGCTGAGATGCTATTCCAATATATTTGGAGAGCCTTTGTAATGCTATAGAGTTTTAGTGAATACAAAGTGGACTGAGGCACGAATGGGACTTAGGATTTAGCAGAGAGGTGTGGTAGGGTAGTCCGTGCATTTGTGCAAAGCCACAGTGCCAGTGTGGCGTAGTGGTTAGCGCATTTACCAGGTGAGCAGGTGACTCAGGTTCGAATCTCAGCCGTGGTACAAATTCTCATTCGTCACTTCAGCTTGAATATACACAATCAGAGACAATTATTGATCGTGAACTTCTTGCGTTCTATGTGTATTTATGTATGTCTTTGTTTCTGCAGAAGGGGTTTGTGATTTTTAGTTGATTAAATGTAGCAAAATCTCTTAATGCCCTGGCATTTTCTTTTAAAGTTATTTCACCAAATCTTCCTACTTAATCTATTTTTCGTACCTTTCCAATTCTTGCATTTAAGTCTCCTAATATTAACATATGATCAGTTTTATTATAATTACTTATTTTTTTCTGGAGTTTTTCATAAAATATTACCGAATGTCAGTGTTTTCCTTCTTCAGGTGCATATACTTCTAAGACACATAAATGTCCTCTGTCAATTTTGAATGTAATTGTGGAATGATAATATATTTATAATACAACGAATTATTGAAACGTCGGGAATTTGTCTCAGAAATGCATTTGGCATTCATTGCTTTTGATAAGGTAAAGAGACCTCTTTTATGGAAAATAAAGGAAATAAAAGGTTTTCTTAAAGATATTATTAATACAATAAAGAGTCTGTATGTAAACACAAAAATAGTTATAACTTCAGGTTCAAAAAGTCAGAAAGATTTTAATAAATCGAGATACTCGACGAGGTCTGTCTACTACCCATTTTGTTTAATTTAATATTGACGATCTAGTTATGAAGTGGTAAGATGAAATACGCTTAGGAATTAAATTAGGATCTAGCGCACCGTGAAATATTCTGTTACTCGCTGATGACCAGATAATTATACATGAAACAGAAGATAATTTACGAAGAGCAGCATACAGATTGAGCCAAAGCGCAATATATTACAAATTAATTACATCTGCAAATAAGACTAAGATAATAGGTTTCAAAGGAAAGAATTCATTCAGATCGAAAATAATAATAAATGAGAGAATTTCTGAACAATTATCCTACTTCAGTTATCTAAGATGTGATACTAGTTTTAATTATGAAAAAGACGCCGAGAAGAAAGTTAATAAATATCAAGCTATCTGCGGAACAGTTGGAAGAACTTTGGGAAGAAAAAAAAGAAAAGAAAAACAAATAAAATTCTGGAAAGTTATGGTTGTACTTTCTCTTGTATATGGTTCCGAATCATGGACAACAGCAAAACAAAAGAAAAAAATCACGTATACAAGCGGCAGAGATGAAGTTCATGAGATGTGTAAGAGGCTGTAGTAAAATGGGTAAAATAAGGGATGAAACAAGAAGATCAAAATAAATTTGTTTTCAGTTAATGACAAGATAGAGAGTAGAATGAAATGGAAGGATCATGTTGACAGAATGACAGAAACAGATTGCCAGAAAAGATAATGAATTATCGGCCGACTGGAAAGAGGGAACTAGGAAGACCTTGTACGAGATGGATGGATCGATGATCGAGACTGGAATAGGTGGTTGCAACATCTACTCGTTGGAAGGAAATGATGATGATGATGAGATGTTTGAGGCCTGGATAGGTCTCTGGAACCATACAGTTTAATATCATTAATGTGTAGTTTAGGCTTGGATGACATAAATCCTCTTCGCCGATGTTACACGATATCAGTCTCCTGGTGATAGGTATTTTTTTGCTCAGTGTGTTTATTAATGGTTTTATACATTATCGCAGCAGTAATCAGTAACGCAGCCGTTTCGAGTGTTGTGAAGTATTTTGACCGATGCCGTCCTATTGATCTAGACACGCTTAATACACCCTAAGGCAAAGTAAAAAAAAATCTCTCCTCGAAGGAATTATCCGAATGGAAACGAAATCGGGAGATGTAATTTACATGTACAGACAGACAGATTATCACCATTTCAGAAAAAATAGATGATTTGTTCAAGCGAAAGAATATCGCTAAGTGAGCAAGTCAGTAACACATTGGTTGACCACTGGGCCTTGTACAAGAAGCAATTCGGCTTGGCACTGTTCACAGAGTTATTGGATGTCCTCCTGAGGGATATCGTGCTATTTTCAGTCCAATTGACGCTTTAGATGGTCAAAATCCCGAGATGTATGAGGAGTCCGGCCCATAACGCTCCAAAGAGCCTGAATTGGGGAGAAATCCGGCGACCTTGCTGGCCAAGAGAGGGTTTGAAAAGCACAAAGACAAGCGGTAGAAACTCTTGCTGTGGCGGACTGGTACTATTATCATGTAAACCCGGAATGGTTAGCTATGAAGGGCAGCGGTACCGCTGTGCTGCAAGAGTATCGCGAATGACAACAAACGCGGTTCTGCAATCAATGCAAATGGCTTCCCGGACCATTGGTCCTGGCTGTGGTGGGTGACAATCCGGTTGGTGGCCCATCGCAGTGGCTAGGTTGTCTCCAGATACATCTTCGGCCTCGAATTTCATTGAATGGAGCATATTTGTCTTCAGTGGCGACTCCTGCTTCAAGCTGAGCTCCAGTGACCAGCGAAAACGTGTATGGATACGCCCCAGACAACGATGGGATACCAACCGGAGGCCCGACAACGAGGATTACCGGTCTGGGCGCCATTTCATAGCACGACCCCTTTGGCTGTCGTCCGCCGTATCCTTACAGCACAGCGGTAAGTCGACGATATTCTACGCCCTGTTTTTTTGCCCTTCACGGCAAGCCATCCTGGGCTTACATTCCAGCAAGATAACGCCAGTTTGCACACAAAGGAGTTTCTACTGCTTATCCTTGTGTTTGCCAAAGTCTTATTGGCCGGCAAAATCGCCAGAACTCTCTCCTGCTGAGAGTATTTAGAGAATTATGGGCAGGGCTCTTCAACCAATTCGGGATTTTGACGATCTACCGCGCCAATTGGACATAATTTGGCACGATACCCCTCAGCGGGACACCCTACATCTCTATGAATCAGTGCCAAGCCGAATAACTGCTTGCACTGGGGTCAGAGGTGGACCAGCGCTTTACTGACTTCGTCTATTTGTGAAACTTTTCCTCTTGAACAAATGGTCCAATTTTTCTGAAATTTGTTTGTTTGCACATGTAAATCACACCTACTGATTTCCGTCCTATTAGGATAATGTCATCGTGGTACGTGTTTTTGTGTGTACCTTAGAGTGAATTTGACAAACATCTGAAGATATCACAATAGTGCATGCGCCAAATGAATATACGAAAATAATATCAAACTTTGTTATTAATAAGCATAACAGTTTTATCGGCTGAGAAACTGAAAAACGTTAAAGGGTGTTTACGTGTCAGTCGAGGTGAAACTTCCCTCGGTTAGTAGTTCAAATGGCTCTAAGCACTATGGGACTTAACATCTGAGGTCATCAGTCCCCTAGACTTTGAATTACTTAAATGTAACTAACCTAAGGAATGACACACATTGATGCCCGAGGCAGGATTCGAACCTTCGAGCGTAGCAGCACCGTGGTTCCGGACTGAAGCGCCTACAACCGCTCGGCCACAGAGGCCGGCTCGGTTAGCGATCTAGCGTTTATGTTTATCAGGAATTTCGCACCTTTTCTCGTAAACTTTCATTATAATTTGTAGCAGAGATCATACACTGCACTTCTTTTGTTAAGAGCTCCCGAATGTAGCTAAAAAAACATAAAAAAGAACAAAAAGAATCTGCAGATGCTTCAGTATTACAGTGGCTCAAAAAGTTGCGAATATCAGGCAAGGAATCTTCTTTCGATATCTTTAGTCTTGATGTCGGTTTCACAGGCTAGTAGGCGTAAGAGGTGTAGTTCAGCAAAAGGCATCCTGATCTTAACTTTCTCTCATTTATGTATATCCAGCGCGAAACCTCAAGTCAGGCTGTGGAGTTCATGAAATTTATGTCTCACCATTACACGATAAGTCACACAAATCTGAAGGCTGTAAATTCAACTAAATACTTAGGGATAACAATTACAAATAATCTAAATTGGAACGATCACATAGATATTATTGTGGGTAGAGCAAACCAAAGACTGCGATTCATTGGCAGAACACTTACAAGGGAACCTCCCCATCGCACCCCCCTCAGATTTAGTTATAAGTTGGCACAGTGGATAGGCCTTGAAAAACTGAATACAGATCGATCGAGAAAACAGGAAGAAGTTGTGTGGAACTATGAAAAAATAAGCAAAATATACAAACTGGGTCGTCCATGTGCAATATAGGCAATATTAAGGGCAGTGTGAGACGAGGAGAGCCGTGGTCCCGTGGTTAGCGTGAACAGCTGCGAAACTAGAGGTCTTTGGTTCAAATCTTCCCTCGACCGAAAATTTTAACTTTTTATTTTCAGTTTATGTGACAAACCCTTATGTTTTCATCACCTTTTTTTGTAGTGATTATTACATCCACAAGAAAACCTAAATCGGGCAAGGTAGAAGAATCTTTTTACCCATTCGCCAAGTGTACTAGTTAGGTGGGTCGACAACATATTCCTGTCATGTGACGCACATGCTGTCACCAGTGTCGTATAGAATATATCAGACGTGTTTTCCTGTGGAGGAATCGGTTGACCTACGACCTTGCGATCAAATGTTTTCGGTTCCCATTGGAGAGACACGTCCTTTCGTCAACTAATCGCACGGTTTTGCGGTGCTGTCGTAAAACACAGACACTAAACTTATTACAGTGAACAGAGACGTCAATGAACGAACGGACAGATCATAACTTTGCGAAAAAAAAAGAAAGCAAAATTTTCAGCCGAGGGCAGATTCGAACTTAAGACCTCTCGCTCCGTAGCTGTTTACGCTAACCACGGGACCACGGCGATCCTCGGCTAACATTGCCCTTAATGTTGCCTATCTTAGGCATGGACGACCCAGTTTGCTTATTTTTTCATAGTTCCACACAACTTCTTCCTGTTTTCTCGATTGATCTGTGTTCAGTTTTTCAAGGCCTATCCACTGTGCCAACTTATAACTAAATCTGAGGGGGGTGCGATGGGTATGTTCCCTTGTTAGAAGGTGCAACATGTCTACTAAAGATACTGCTTACACTAGGCTTGTACGCCCTATTCTGGAGTATTGCTGTGCGGTGTGGGATCCGCATCAGATGGGACTGACGGATGACATCGAAAAAGTACAAAGAAGGGCAGCTCGTTTTGTATTATCGCGAAAAACGGAGATAGTGTCACAGACATGATACGTGAATTGGAGTGGCAATCATTAAAACAATGGCGTTTTTCGTTGCGAAAGGATCTTCTCATGAAATTTCAATCACCAGTTTTCTTCTCCGATTGTGAAAACATTCTGTTGGCAGCCACCTACATAGGGAGAAATGATTATCACGATAAAATAAGAGAATTCAGGGCTTGCACAGAAAAATTTAAGTGCTCGTTTTTCCCGCGTGCCGTTCGAGATTGGAACGGTAGAGAGACAGCTTGAAGGTGGTTCATTGAACCCTCTGCCAGGCACTTTATTGTGAATAGCAGAGTAATCACGTAGATGTAGATGTAGATTTATTCATGACGAAGAAGGAGATCACTAAAGAAGCCTCAAAAAAAGGAATTTAAATCAACCTCACACATTTACCTTCTAATTTTTGTGATTTGGTCACGCACGACGTCTGCTAAACACGTCAGTTATTCACGGGCATATCTTATACCTGCTTTCAGCCCCTTTCCTCTCGCAGACCTCGGTTTCATTAAGTTCGCCATCCCACGTGGTTGAATCTGATTTGCCGTATGAGGTTTAGCCATGCGGGATTCCCGGCCCACCTAAACTACACTGGAGTCATGCCAAGTCCGTAGCGCAACAGCGCCAAAACAACAGAACATGACATCAATCATGTGTTGTTTGTCCGTACAAAATGATGAAGCAAAAGAGGAGTGTTTGTGCAATATTTGTGACCTCTGAAAACTCTGTTTTCTCTGAAGACCCACATTCACTTCTCTTTCAGAACACCGCTACTAATAAAGCTTTACCGAGCGAGGTGGCGCGGTGGTTAGCACACTGGACTCGCACTCGGGAGGACGACGGTTCAACCCCACGTCCGCCTTTCCTGATTTAGGTTTTCTGTGATTTCCCTAACTCGTTCCAGGCAAATACTGGGATGGTTCCTTTGAAAGGACACGGCCGACTTCATTCCCTAATCCGATGAGACCGATGACCTCGCTGTTTGGTCTCCTCCCCCAAACAACCCAACTAGTAAAGCTTCCTTTTTAATTTTTACCTACTGCCAAGACGTCTCTCTTGTTTTGAAGCAGCTTTTGCTGCTACATCATCAGCATCACACGTAAATACATATTTTGATTATTAAATTAACACCAGTTCTCTCTGTGTTTCGTTTGAACTAGTTCATCTAGTTATAGATCATACTCCGCAAGCCACCTGACGGCGTGTGGTGGGGGCTACTTCTGGAACTATTAACTGATCGTCGTCACCTGTACCTTTCGCAAATAGCGCGTGGGAAGAATGATTGTGATAAGCCTCTCTATTGGCTCGAAGTTCTCGAATTTTCTCGTCTTAATCACAACGCAAGATGTATGTGGGAGAAAGTAATACGTTGCCCGACTCTTCCCGGAAACCGTTCTCTCGAACTTGCAATAGTAAACCTCGCCGTGATGCACAATGCCTCTCTTGTAACGTCTGCCAATAGAGTTTGTCGATCATCTCGGTAACGCTCTCCCGCCGACTAAACGATCCCGTGACGAAACACGCCGCTCTTCGTTGGATCTCCTACTTGGTAACCATCCCATATTGATGAACAATGCTCAAGAATCGGCCGAACAGGAGCGTTACAAGCCACTTCCTTCGTGGATGTTACATTGCCTTAAGATTCTTCCTATGAATCTCCATCTGCCATCTGCTTCTCCTACTATGTCTTCTGTATTTTACGTATCAAGTCAGTTAACTTACATTTTCACAACACATCAATCAGTATTCGTGCATGTCAATGTTTGCTCGCCGAAATCCCCTGCGTCAAGCTCGTGTTTTTATAGTGTTAATAAGCTGTCTGTCAATTTGTGATTTTTCTTAGCATCTCAATCAATTTATGTACTTGTAACTTGCTAAATACTCCGTTAAAAGTGTTATGACAGTGTCAAGTGCATTTGCTACATGTTTGTGACATGACAGTTTGCATGAAAGAAGACGTATATCAAATTCAGTATGTCAGACATCGGTATCGTGTTTTAATATAACCTTTTCTGAGAACAGCAGCAGAAAACGAAATAATTACATCGAGGAAAGTGGCGCCCGTTTGTTGTGTAACCACCGCGTACATGTGTAGACATAAGGAAAAATGTTTCAAGGCGGAAATGACAAGTCACCTTGGGGGACTTCAGTACGAGAAGAGAGATACTCACACTACATATATTTGTATATAGATGACCGTTGCAGCCATTATATAAAGGTGGGTGGGTAATATTAAAGACAGTACCGAAGTTTCCTTGCATGGAAACATCTAGATATTTTGACAAACGGCAAAAAGCAATAAACTGCACCACTCATTCAGCTGACAAAAGGCAGCGGTAGTGAACTGTATGTCGCGCTCACAGCTTTAGCCACTATTAACGAAACTGTGCTGCTCTCAGGAAGGTACGCTTTGACTAGGCTTCCACGAGAGTTGCTGGTTTCAAGTGGCAAAACACTGGTTTTCCAACCATTGTTCAGCGTGTAAACACTTTTCACCTGGCAGATGCACTAGTGCACGGACTGCCCTAGCATGCTTCCCTCCTCAAACCAAATTCCCATTCACGCCTCAGTCCACTTGGTATTTCCTCTACAGACATTGGAGTACAGTAGTGCAAAGCGACTGTGCCGGGGTATCGTAGTGGTTAGTGCGTCTGCTTAGTGAGCAGGAGATCTGGGTTCGAATCCTTGTCTTGGTACGACCTTTCATTCATCGCTTCAGTTTGCGTATATACGTCACAGATTTTTGAGAAATGAGGAGGAGGACGTGGGAGGAGATTAGTGTTTAACGTCTCGTCGACAACGAGGTCATTAGAGACGGAGCAGAAGCTCAAATTAGGGAAGGATGGGGAAGGAAATCGGCAGTACCCTTTCAGAGGAACCCTCCTAGCATTTACCAGAAGCTATCTAGGGAAATCACGGATGGCTGAACGTGCGTCTGAACAGTCGTCCTCCCAAGTGCAAGTCCACTGTGCTAACAACTGCTCCAACTCGCTCGGTTCTGAGACTTGAAAAAGTCTCTGGAGCCATAAAGTTTCATTTGATTAAACACTTTTCATTTGATGCAGGTCCCTTTTAAGTCCACTTAATTATATTAATTTTGTATAATTCGCCGAAATGAATAAAATGGTGGATAACACTGCTACTATACACTTTCTGACAAAACGTATTTGTAAATATTAATATGGGCTGTGTCTACACTTCACCCCTTACGACAGCTTGAGTTCTGCTGGGGACACTAGAATGTTGTGTCGGAGCGTCTGTGACGAGCCGACATCAAGGAAGGGAGCGATGTCAGGCACTGGGGTCTGGAACGAAGTGGACAAACTCATCCTAAAGGCTTTTCATTCGGTTCAGGTCGGGATTCTGGGCAGGTTCGTTCGTTTCAAAAACGTTATTGTCCACAAACTACTGTCTCACAGACATTTCCTTATGGGAAAGTGCGTTGTCACGCTGATACAGTCATTCCCCGCCAAATGCTTCTCTACTGTACGTGGTACGTAATTGTTTAAAATTTGTTCGTTATCCGTCCGCATTTAGCGTTTTCTTATGAGAAAAACATTCTCTCACCGTAACATCAATTCCTCCGAACTTCACCACTGGCACTGCACATTGTAGCCACGCTTTGATGGCCTTAAGCTTTAATTTTAATAAAAAATAAACTTTAATTTGATTAACTGAAAACTGTAGTGTTACTGATCTATGGCGGATTCTATGAGGGCGCGCGCCATCATACTGGCGCCACTTGTGCGCGTATCATCTTTGGTTGGTTATATGTTCCCTCTGCGGCGAGTGGTGTGTGGGACACGGAGCTGGACAGGTGTGCCTGAGTACTCGGCGTCCTGGCGATGGCACCAAGTTGAAACCGTTGAGCGTTTGGCTATGGGGGGTGCGCGTTTCCCTGCAACATTCACTATTGCTACCGGTGAGTTTAGTGGGCAAGGAGCGGCTCTCGTCGCGCGAAACCTGGTTACGAAGTGCAGCAGTCAGTTGTAGTGTGCTAAATATACCGAGATGTATTGAACAACTTGTTAGCAGTTGCGAGCAGGAGGTCAGTATTATCCGGTGCATACCTGGAGCCCTGATGCTATTGCCCTCCTTGACATTTATTTGAAATTATGCAGCTTTGCTGTATGGTTAAATGATGATGTTGTCCTCTTGTGTAAAGTATTCTATAGGTAAAATACTCCCCCATTCGGATCTCCGGGTGGGGACTACTCAAGAGGACGTCGGTATCAGGAGAAAGAAAACTGGCGTTCTACGGATCGGTGCCTGGAATGTCAGATCCCTTAATCAGGCAAGTAGGTTAGAAAATTTAAAAAGGGAAATGGATAGGTTAAAGTTAGATATAGTGGGAATTAGTGAAGTTAGGTGGCAGGAGGAACAACACTTTTGGTCAGCCGATTACAGGTTTATAAAAACTAAATCATATAGGGGTAATGCAGGAGTAGGTTTAATAATGAATAAAAAAAATAGGAGTGCGGGTAAGCTACTACAAACAGCATAGTGCACGCATTATTGTGGCCAAGATAGACACTAAGCCCTCGCCTACTAGCTCTGCAGATGATGAAGAAATTAAGGAAATGTATGATGAGATAAAATAAATTATTCAGGTAGTGAAGGATGACGAAAATTTAATAGTCATGGGTAACTGGAATTAGAGAAGGAAAAGGGAGAGAAGGAAACATAGGTGCACACGGATTGGGGGTAAGAAATGAAAGAGGAATCCGTCTGGTAGAAGTTTGCGCAGAGCATAACTTAATCATAGCTAACACTTGGTTCAAGAATCATTAAAGAAGGTTATATGCATGGGAGAATCCTGGAGATACTAGAAGGTATCAGATAGATTATATAATGGTAAGACAAAGATTTAGGAAGCAGGTATTAAATTGTAAGGCATTTCCAGGGGCAGATGTGGACTCTGACCACAATCTGTTGGTTATGAACTGTAGATTAAAACTGAAGAAACTGCAAAAAGGTGGGAATTTAAGGAGATGGGACCTGGATAAACTGACTAAACCAGAGGTTGTACGGAGTTTCAGGGAGAGCATAAGGGAACAATTGCCACGAATGGGGCAAAGAAATACAGTAGAAGAAGAATGGGTAGCTCTGAGCGATAAAGTAGTGAAGGCAGCAGAGGATCAAGTAGGTAAAAAGACGAGGGCTAGTAGAAATCCTTGGGTAACAGAAGAAATATTGAATTTAATTGATGAAAGGAGAAAATATAAAAATGCAGTAAATGAAGCAGTCAAAAAGGAATACAAACGTCTCAAAAACGAGATCGACAGGAAGTGCAAAATGGCTAAGCAAGGATGGCTAGAGGACAAATGTAAGGATGTAGAGGCTTATCTACTAGGGGTCAGATAGATACTGCCTACAGGAAAATTAAAGAGACCTTTGGAGATAGGAGAACCACTTGTATGAACATCAAGAGCTCAAATGGAAACCCAGTTCTAAGAAAAGAAGGGAAAGCAGAAAGATGGAAGGAGTATATAGAGGGTCTATACAAGGGCGATGTACTTGAGGACAATATTATGGAAATGGAAGAGGATGTAGATGAAGATGAAATGGGAAATACGATACTGCATGAAGAGTTTGACAGAGCAATGAAAGACCTAAGTTGAAACAAGGCCCCGGGAGTTGACAACATTTCGTTAGAACTACTGACGGCCTTAGGAGAGCCAGTCCTGACAAAACTCTACCATCTGGCGAGCAAAATGTATGAGACAGGCGAAATACCCTCAGACTTCAGTAAAAATATAATAATTCAAATCCCAAAGAAAGCAGGTGTTGATAGATGTGAAATTACCGAATTATCAGTTTAATAAGTCACAGCTGCCAAATACTAACGCGAATCCTTTACAGACGAATGGAAAAACTGGTAGAAGCCGACCTCGGAGAAGATCAGTTTGGATTCCGTAGAAATATTGGAACACGTGAGGTAATACTGACTCTACGACTTATCGTAGAAGAAAGATTAAGGAAAGGCAAACCCATATTTCTAGCATATGTAGACTTAGAGAAAGCTTTTGACAATGTTGACTGGAATACTCTCTTTCAAATTCTAACGGTGGCGGGGGTAAAATACAGGGAGCGAAAGGCTATTTACAATTTGTACCGAAACCAGATGGCAGATGGCAGTTATAAGAGTCGAGGGACATGAAAGGGAAGCAGTGGTTGGGAAGGGAGTGAGACAGTGTTGTAGCCTCTCCCCGATGTTATTAAATCTGTATATTGAGCAAGCAGTAAAGGAAGCAAAAGAAAAATTCAGGAGTAGGTATTAAAATCCATGGAGAAGAAATAAAAACTTTGAGGTTCGCCGATGACATTGTAATTCTGTCAGAGACAGCAAAGGACTTAGAATAGCAGTTGAATGGAATGGACAGTGTCTTGAAAGGAGGATATAAGATGAACATCAACAAAAGCAAAACGAGGATGTAGTCGAATTAAGTCGGGTGGTGCTGAGGGAATTAGATTCGGAAATGAGACACTTAAAGTAGTAAAGGGGTTTTGTTATTTGGGGAGCAAAATAACTGATGATGGTCGAAGTAGAGAAGATATAAAACGTAGACTGGCAATGGCAAGGAAAGCGTTTCTGAAGAAGAGAAATTAGTTTACATCGAGTATAGATTTAAGTGTCAGGAAGTCGTTTCTGAAAGTATTTGTTTTGTGGCGGCGTTCGTAGGGACAAACAATTCGCTGTAGAAACGGCTTACGAAGTCACCGCCACACTTTTAACAGCGGGCCGACCGGTCCGCTGGAACAGTGAACAGAAAGATGAAAACCCAAACACTCTGATTAAATAAAAGTCGGTACTTATCTTTATTAACGAAGATACAGAACACAGTAGTGAACTCCGTGGCTACAGAAATCTGTCTAGTTCGAGTCGGAGCGGCTAGGTCAGCGTCGGCTGACGACAAACAACAACTCTGCTGCGATGAACACACAACTGACTAGCAAGTACACAATTCGGTGGCGAGTATACAACTGAGCGGCGAATACAGAACTGTCCTAGCGCTCGCGACTCCAGCGCTTAAGAACCCAGAAGCCAGCGGTGGCGCGCGCAGACTTACGGCGATTTCCTGTCTCGCTGGCGCTGCTTATGCGGACGGCGTCCGGACTTTGATGCTGCCAACCTTTTGGCAGCGGGCTCGGGTGGCATTACTGGCTAGGATATAACAATTTGTATGGAGTGTAGCCATGTATGGAAGTGAAACATCGACGATAAATAGTTTGGACAAGAAGAGAATAGAAGCTTTCGAAATGTGGTGCTACAGAAGAATGCTGAAAATTAGATGGGTAGATCACATAACTAATGAGGAGGTACTGAATAGAATGGGGGAGAAGAGGAGTTTGTGGAACAACTTGACTAGAAGGCGGGATCGGTTGGTAGGACATGTTCTGGGGCATCAAGGGATCACCAATTTAGCATTGGAGGGCAGCGTGGAGGCTAAAAATCTAAGAGGGAGACGAAGAGATGAATACACCAAGCAGATTCAGAAGGATGTAGGTTGCAGTAGGTACTGGGAGGTGAAGAAGCTTGCACAGGATAGAGTAGCATGGAGGGCTGCATCAAACCAGTCTCAGGACAGAAGACCACAACAACAACAACAATCAGCCTTTTTATACTGGTGGGTCTATCTCCCGTCACATTTAGTGGTCAATTCCGTATTATAAAGGGGTATCCGCATGTTATTGATCACACAGTGTATGTGTACTTTGGGGTTTGTATAAAATCTTCTCGGACTTCTTGCCACGTCAGTTCAGGCTAAAACCTGGAGCTTTCAATGGTTTCCACCGTCGTGTTCGTCAGGAGCAACTGGCTGCCAAAACTGCTGCTGTGTCGGCCTATGTAGCCCAAAGGCGGCTTCTGATTGGTCAGTAGTTACGTCATGCCGTCGCAGACGATGGTAACGTCTGCGCTGGTGGCGCCACAGCTCCTGCCATAGTGTAAACATTGCGATGAATATCTCTGGCTCTTCTCTGCATCGAGAGCTCGCTTCCACGAATCGCTAAGATTATATCTGCCGTCACGACTGACAGTTTTCTCACACATTCATATTTCAACAGTCTCTTTAATTATATAGTCCAAGTATGTGGAAGCCTGGTCAAAATTTGCTTCTTCAGGCTTCCACATATTTGGACTCGATAATTAAAGATGCTGTAGAAATAAGAGTGTGTGAAAAAACTTTAAACCGTGCATGGAAGCGAGCTCTCCACTGAATGAAGTTGACTTACTAATTTCCACCCGCCTGAGTGGGCGAGCGGTTCTAGGTGCTACAGTCTGGAACCGCGCGACCGCTACGGTCGCAGGTTCGAATCCTGCCTCGGGCAAGGATGTGTGTGATGTCTTTAGGTTAGGTAGGTTTAAGTAGATCTAAGTTCTAGTGCGCTGATGGCCTCAGATGTTGAGTCTCATAGTGCTCTGAGCTATTTGAACCATTTGACACTTGTGTTTGTTACCTTGTCAGATTCTGATGTGTTTCCTGTTATAGTGTACTAGCGAAACAAGTTGTTCAAATTTTCAGTTTCTTTAAAAGTAAATTTTTTATTGAAGGTTTTTAAATTTTTACCGTATTGCTAAATTTGTACCAATTAATTATTCTTAGGGCCTTGTTTTTGGGAGGGACACTTATTTCCTGAAGTAATATCGAATGATTAAGAAATTTTGGAAGTAAATGCTTTGCGTGAGCTGATAATTTCATTACTATTACATTATTTTTAACCTCTTTGGAGACACTGGAAGTACGAATTAAAACACGCCTTCAGTCACAAGTTTTCGTGTTTTGTTAATACATGATGCGCTGTGGGTCCATCATCAGATGTAACTTGTCATAATAAATGATTTGGTTTTGCTCCTCAATGAGGTGAAATGCTTATTCCACACAATCCAAGAAAAGCATTTTCAACTTTTCAACACCATCAGACATTCGTTTCTCCATCCTGTTCATGCATATCACTCCACTCAAGGGGCACATTTGCATACACGTTTTTGTAAACACTTCGCAGATCTTTGGAGACACCTTTTACCATAATTAAAAGATTATTTGTGTTGTTTCTCGTTAGTTTTATTAAACAATATTATGAGGCTTTAAATTGTCCTTGTCACGACTCAGTGAGTTAACAATTTTAGTGGGTGCTATCAATGTTCCTACTGATCAGTTGTTGTTGTTGTCAACTACTGACGCATGTCATTTATGTAATGAAGACATGTTTGTTTTTATCGAACGGTGAATGTTGTTGAAGAGAGAACTCCTGGGGTCCAGGTCTTCCATTTGGGTCCTTTCCCGAAAATCATGAGAGCTCCAAGACCCGTATCAGTCTGCTAAGTTCTCTAAACACTACCGAGTTCTGCGTTTGGCAGGCTCCACTTGTCGTAGCAATGCTAATGATACAGCAGCAATTTGCTAGCTGTTACCAGCGCTTAGCACATTGCTCTGCTTTGAGAAACAGGTCTCTGTGGCGCTAGGGTACACAACAGATGTGGAAGTAGAATGACAGAGACTAACTCGGTCCGTAGCTGTAGGGGACTACCACGCTAGTGGTGACCTACACGTGGTGGGGAAGGCGCAGTTCGACAGCTGAAGCCTTGGCACGGATGGACGAGGCTCACTCGAGGCTCACTCCAAAAGAAATGCACACTATTTTTTTTTTTAAATCCATCTTTTATTCTACATGTTTGAAAGTTTTACAGTGTGTAGATACATCCTTTAGGAACAATATTTTCATTTCTCCACGTAATTTCCATCCCTTTCAACTGCCTTACGCCATCTTGGAACCAGAACCTGTATACCCACACAGTAAAATTCTGGACCAACCTGTTGGAGCCACTGTTTGGCAGTGTGCACAAGGGAGTCATCATCTTCAAACCTTGTTCCACGAAGAGAGTCTTTCAGTTTCCAAAAGAGATGATAGTCACATGGAGCCGAGTCAGGACTGTAAGGCAGGTGTTTCAGTGTTGTCCATCCGAGTTTTGTGATCGCTTCCATGGTTTTTTGACTGACATGTGGCCGTGCATTGTCGTGCAACAGCAAAACATCCTGCTTTTGCCGATGTGGTCGAACACGACCCAGTCAAGCTTGAAGTTTCTTCAGTGTCGTCACATATGCATCAGAATTTAAGTTGGTTCCACTTGGCATAATGTCCATAAGCAAGAGTCCTTCGGAATCGAAAAACACTGTAGCCATAACTCTTCCAGCAGAAGGTGCGGTTTTGAATTTCTTTTCTTGGGTGAATTTGCATGATGCCACTCCATTGATTGCCTCTTCGTCTCTGGTGAAAAATGATGTAGCTATGTTTCATCACCTGTCACAATTCTTCCAAGAAATTAATCTCAACTATTCTCGTAGTATTCCAAAAGTTCGTTGCATACCGTTTTTCTTGTTTCTTTGTGAGCCACTGTCAACATCCTGGGAACCCACCTGGCACAAACCTTTTTTAACGCCAACACTTCCAGTATTCTGCAAACACTTCCTTGCCCTACCCCAACGTAGCGTGACAATTCGTTCGCTGTGATGCGTCTGTCAGCAGTCACCAATTCGTTAACTATCTGCACATTGTCTGGAGTGTGTGCAGTACGAGGCCTGCCGCTGTGAGGACAATCCTCAATATTGCCGTGCCCGCTTTCATCACGTAACCTGTTTGCCCACCGATTAACTGTACTGCGATCGACAGCAGCATCTCCATACACCTTTTTCGACCTCTTGTGGATGTTTCCCACTGTCTCGTTTTCACAGCACAGGAATTCTATGACAGCACGTTGCTTCTGACGAACGTCAAGTGTAGCAGCCATCTTGAAGACATGCTGTGACGGCGCCACTCACGGGAACAGGTTGAACTAAGTTTGAAAACAAGCGGGAAGGATGTATCTACACACCGCAAAACTTTCACACATGCAGAATGAAAACTGTATTTTTACAAAAATATTGTGCATTTCTTTTGAAGTGACCCTCATATATCACGCACAACCTGTATGCGACAGCTAGCTTGTCTGCATGTTAACAGGTTATGTAAGTACAACCAATAATTGAATAAACATAGATGTTCAAAGTCTCTAGTTTCTCACTAGAGTACTGAAAAAGAAATAGTCACACAAACAATGAATCAACCAAAGTAATACAAGATCGACCATGCGCTGGCAGAAGGAAATCACATCAAAAAAGCGATAAAATCTGTAAAAAAGCGATAAAATATATATCATTGCGGACAACGTCCCTTATTATGATAGCGGTAGGGTGAAATAAAGAACATATGGAAACGATGTATCAGTGCACTCATTACCTCTTCGGAAATGTTAACCAAAATATAATTTTCTTTTCCTTCTTCCACGTCTCTCCGAAGTAGTGAAGTCTTGGGAAGTACTTATATCTACACTGATGTGCAAAAATTAAGACGAAAGTAACTTTCGCATAATGTGTCAGTGTCAAGTAATATAGCTCGATGAAAAAAAAAATGTTCAAATGTGTGTGGAATCTTATGGGACTTAACTGCTAAGGTCATCAGTCCCTAAGCTTACACACTACTTAACCTAAATTATCCTAAGGTTCAAATGGTTCAAGTGGCTCTGAGCACGATGGGACTTAACATCTGAGGTCATCAGTCCCCTAGAACTTAGAACTACTTAAACCTAACTAACCTAAGGACATCACATACATCCATGCCCGAGGCAGGATTCGAACCTGCGACTGTAGCAGTCGCGCGGTTCCAGACTGAAGCGCCTAGAACCGCTCGGCCACACCGGCCGGCCATTTTCCTAAGGACAAACACACACACATGCCCGAGGGAGGACTCGAACCTCCGCCGTGACCAGCCGCATAGTCCATGACTGCAGCGCTTCAGACCGCCCAGCTAATCCCGCGCGGCAGCTCGATGAAGCTTGGATCACACATAGAAACAACTTCTACTGCATACTACAGAAATATACTATGAGACGAAAGGAAATGACACCTTTTACAGACACAATAATTACATTGAAGTCATCGCGATTTACGATGGTCCCCTGGACATTAAAAAAGTCGGTACATGGTTCTTAGTAGAGTGTGTGATCATAATGGACAGCAACGCATGCTGTCCAACGTGCTCCCATTTAGGCTACATGGTTGGTAAGGAGTTCTTGTGGTAGGGTGTTGCATTCCTCTACCAGGGCGGTTGACAACTGCGGGGATGGTCGTTGATGCTCGTGGGCGTAGGCCTACTGCAATACGTCCAACACAAGCTAGATGGGATTTAAGTTGGGAGAACGCGCAGGTCAGTCCATTCTCCGAATATCCTCTAGTGCCAATAACTCCCCCAGCTGCGCAGTTAGATGCGGATGCGCTTTGTCATACATAAAAGAGAAGTCAGGGCTGAATGCACTCCTGAAAAGACGCACATGGAGAAGTATAGTGCCACAGTAACGTTGACCGGTGAGTGTAACATGTTCATAGATTTGGAGGTGAGCCTGCCCATGCAACACTGTGCTTCCCCACTCTATAAAACATGGACCACCAAATGGATCATGTTCGACAGTTTTCCCGGGAGCGTTACATACCTTCTTATGGCGAAAAGTCCGAACACGTAATAAGCATCAGTGTAGCAGGTCTGCTAATTCACAATTAGGACTTATGGCCTGTTCCAGCTTCACCGTTTCTTCCTCGACCATCCCACACTCCTTCTTCCAATGACATTGTATTTCATTGCTTGTCGAGGGCTTCTCTGAGGTGACGTACGCAATACATGCTCTTTACAATCCTGCTTTTGTTGTATCACTTTCTCTTATATCGACTGTATCCCCATTTCTTTCCTCATTTCTACTTTTCTTATTTTGTCTTCTCTTCTGCAGCTTTTTACTGATCTAGGTAACTTCATTGCTGATGTTTCAAGTTGTCTAAAGGGCTTTCGATCTTAGTGTCCAACTTTCTGCTTTACATAGAACTGTGTGTAGTGCCACAACTTCGTAAAATTTCATTTGGATCTCTCTTGTCTTTCCCTTCGATGTTTTTATTGTGCCACATGTATGTTGAGAGGTGTTAATTTTCTTATTTGTGTATTTCTCTTCTAGAAATAGGTATTAGAAACGGTGCACATGTTCTGTTTTATGTTACTAATGCTTATCTTAATCCTGATGGAGTGTTTTCCTAAAAAGGTCACTGCTATTGTTTTTATTGTTCATATCTTCAGGACTTAAATAGTTTAATCTATATACCACTATTTGCAATTTGTCTTCACCACCCTGTATGATTACATGGTCGTCGGCAAAACGCATGCTATTTAGAAACTTTTCCTGCCCCAGTTCTTATGCCTAGAGGTATTTGGTCCTTCATCCATTATTTGACCAGGGCAGATGTTGAAAAGTTTTGGTCACACACTACAGCCTTGCCTTACTCCATGGTTTGTCTCTATTTATTATCTCAGCTCTTCATCAGTATCTATGCCTACGTTGGTGTTTTTGTACAAACCTTCTGATACTTTTGTGCTATATCTGTAGAAACCACAGCTTTTTTCTTTGGGTGTGGTCATATGCTTTTTTCAACTGTTATATTTATAAAGCAGAATCTATGTGTGTATGTCCAGGATCACTTTCTAAACGGTTAGCTCGATTTCAATAAGTGTCAGCACTGTGCGACTTATAACCTCCTAGCTCCAATAGGAGCAGAGACATCGGCAAAAACGAATATTTTTCCAGCCACTGGGATATAGGTCGCTCTGCACAACAGGCATGTTGTGTGGTAATGGGTAGTACTGGCCTGCCAAATCAACCTGCTTTGCAGGGCAGCCTCCATGTCAGGAGCAAGAAACGGTTTTCTGGACCCGACATACAGGCTGCCCTAAATGACAGGTGTATTGTGTTGGAGTAGTATTGACTTGCTTTGAATGGCGGCCTGTATGTAAGGGACAAATAAATCATTTTCAAGCCCATGATGTGTAGCCTGCCCTGTTGAAAGGCATGTTATGGGAGTAATATCGGTCTTCTTTATCGAACTTTATTTCAGGGGCTACACATGCCAATGAGCATGGCTGAGGACAGGTTAATGTAGATAGAGGAGAGGATGGACAGAGTGAAGGGGATGAGGTAATGGACAGTGAGAGGGGAGGAGGGGGAGATACATGAGGCAGGTGGAGGTAGAGGTGCAGTGGGCAGGTGGATAAGGAATCGTGGAGGTGGATATGACCAGAAGGAGGGGTGAGCAGGGTATTGTCAAAGAAGGTACTGGAATAAATTGGCAGAGTGAGGTGGAGAAGGAGACAGAGATAGAGTGAAGAGGAGGAGATAGACAGATAGAGGTGGGAAGTTGAGGTGGACAGACAAGGGAGAGGAAGAGGTGGAGAGAGGGACAAGGGGGTGTGTTTAATCTACAGAGTGTGTCTGGGAAGTAAGATGAATGATTTTTTTGCTGCCAACACAGACGGCTGTAGCGCTTTGGTTGGTGGGGGGAAATGTTGGAAGGTAGCAAATTCCTCGCCAGTTTCCTGTTTGCTATTGCCTATGTGGATTACTTGTAGCATGTACCAGTGTTCAAGTGACACATGGGGAGATCAAAATGCCAAGTTTTACTGAACGGAAAAAAATGGCTCTGAGCACTATGGGACAACTTCCGAGGTCATTAGTCCCCTAGAACATAGAACTAGTTACACCTAACTAACTTAAGGACATCACACACATTCATGCCCGAGGCAGGATTCGAACCTGCGACCGTAGCGGTCTCGCGGTTCCAGACTGCAGCGCCTAGAACCGCACGGCCACTTAGGCCTCACTGAACGGAGAAATGCTATTAAATTTTTTGTTACGTTAGGGGAATCAGGCACATGAAGGCTTCCGTGAAGCCAAAAAAGTCAATATTGACGAAATCCAAGGTGAAGGAGACACTTATCGTCTTTTTTTATTCCAAAGGCATCGACCGTTCGGAGTTTGTGCCACAGGGACGAACTGTCAACAGCCAATGTTACCTGAAAGTCCTTGAAAGGCTCCGAAACCAGGCGCTTCGCTTCAGGAAGGAGATCAGTGGAAACTGGCGACTCCATCACGGTAACGCGCCGTCTCATCCTGCCTTCATTGTTAGCAAGTTCCTGGCCAGGCTCACCGTAGCAACGCTGCCCTTGTCAGCATACAGTGCCGATAAGGCACCTTCGGACTTATCTCTGTATCATTGAATAAAGAGAAGCTTAAAGGACCATCATTTTGGGACGGTAGATACATTTATGTAATCAATAAGTGATCCGTGGCGTCGTGTTCAAATGGTTCAAAGGGCTCTAAGCACTATGGGACTTAACATCTGAGGTCATCAGTCCCCTAGACTTAGAACTACTTAAATCTAACTGACCTAAGGACGTCACACACATCCATGCCTGGGGCAGGATTCGAACCCGCGACCGTAGCAGGAGCGCGGTTCCGGGCTGAAGTGCCTAAAACCGCTCGGCCACAGAGGCAGGCAGCATCGTGTAGACGTGTGTATTTACATATATCTTTCTTTTCAGAAAAGCATTTTCGTTGCTTTCAGTTCATAAAATGCGACAAATTCTCCTGGTTTTATTCAACTGTTATTAATGGTATCTTCATCCTGGTGTATTTACCTATTCTTGCATTTAGGTCTCTTGCGCATTGTAGTGGGACGAAATTAATGCAGGTGACTATAAGTTTAATTTAGTTTTGTTTATGTGTTTTTCTTATTATTTGTAATAAATGTGAATTATCCAAAAGTTGTGTATTTTTTTATGTGTTTCATGTACGGAGAGGGCGGCGCAACGAACGGGGACAGCATCTTCGTTGCCGCGAGCAGAGAGGAAATTGCTGGCCGCTATACGTCGCGGGTCGACAGCCAAGGAGCAACAGAAGATCCTGGAACCGAGTTGTTGCGTCGTGCTTCTAAAAATTAAAAATGAATTTTTATACTCTTTTTGTACAACAATGACGTCATATAGAGCTTAATCTTATTGAAAAGTCAGTCACTGTCTCTCAACGCTCAAGTTCACATCTGTATGTGTAGGAAGCTAATAAAATAGTGTATGCTACTAAAGTTGAAACACGTGTCTTGAAGATTTATTTATGAAGAATTATGTGAACGGATTAATAATATATTTGGCAAGATTAGTGATTCTTACGGCGTTCACCGAAACTTTGAATCTCAAAAGTTTATTTAATGTGTGATTCTGATATCGATTAGATCAAGATAACGTGTGTCAATATAATTTCTGAGGAGAAACAAACGAAATTTAAAATCGAAAAAAGTTTACAAAAACCAATTGGCCCAAGTGATGTAATTCTTTGCATACGACTCAACTGATGTTTTACAGTTTCGTTCAAGAACCATTCTATGACAATTTAAAAAGAATATGAATCATTTTGAAGTGGGTTGTAACTGACGTAGGTGACGAAGTCTGCACATGGTCAAATATCAAACGAAAAACTTACGTCGTTACACTACACCATACGACTTGGTCAGTGTTGCTTATTTCATTCAGGTGTTTCTGTAATTTCTTTTTTCTTTCCGCTGGTGTGTAGGTTCCAAATCGGTTACATTTCTATCAAGTTTCAGTCTTACTGTGATGATCTTTTCGGTTAGTAGCGCATACTGCTGCACACCGAGCTGACAGAAGTCGTAGGACAGCTCCTACTGTCGTGTTGGACCTCCATTTTCCCAGTATAGTGTAGCAATGCGACGTTACATGGACTCAACAAGTTGTCGAAACTCCCCTGCAGAGATATTGAGCAGTGCTGTCTCTTTAGCCGTCCATTATTGAGAAAGTGTTGCCTGTGCAGGATTTTATGCACGAACTGACCTTTCGATTGTGTCCCACAAATGTTCGATGGGATTTATGTCGTGCGATCTGGGAGGCCATATAATCGCTCGACTTCTCCAGAATGTTTTTCAACCAGTCGTTAATAAATTATGGCCTGATGACATGGCGCATTGTCATATGAGTATGAAGTCCATGAATGGCTGCAAATCGTCTACAAATAGCCGAACATAACCATTTCCAGTCAGTCAACGAAATCACAGCCCACGCCATTGTGGAGCCATCACTGGCTAGAACACTGCCTTGTTGACAACTTGGGTCCATGTGTAGCGTCGCAAGTTGTTCTGAGCGAACGTTTGTTTTAGGATAGCTTGCTGTATGTAACTTTGGGGGCTGACATCTAACGGCCTACCCGGGAGACACGCGTGCATCTGTCACTGCCTGCCATAGGAAAGTTATTCAATATCTCTTGCTGAACGCGTACGTTCACCACCTGTAAGAATGTAAATAAAGGATAGTAGTTTTTGTTTAATCGTTTTCAAAATTTGTATACTGCACTTTGTTATTAATAGAAAGGTGGTGTAAACATCGCAGCTTTCCAGCGGGCGTATTTTCGGAGGTAGAAAAATTTAAAGTTAGAAAAATTACACTTAAGAAAGGAAATTCACCTGGGAACATTTATGAGTTGTTTTTGGTTGTCAATTGAAATACTCACCTGAAGTATCAGGGTATGGAATTATTTAATTGAAATTTAATTTTAAAATTTGAAGTACCTTACAATTTTCGTAGTATGAAATCTAGAATAATTTCAGAAGGAACTATTAAAATCAATATTTATTTTATTATGTATTATGTGAGCCTGTGAGTAAATGAGTGTGTATGTGGGACAATGTGCAAGAGTTTCACAAGCCTGTCGTGGGAAAATGATCCTAGGGGATTTACTCACTTTGCTGGTGAATGTCTAGGTGTGATTGCTATTGTAACAGAGCAGCTAGAAAGTCTGCTGGAGTAAAATCTGTATCTAAAGAATATTTCCAGAATTATTGTCTTTTTGCTTTCGTTTATTAAACATTATTATTATACACTCCTGGAAATTGAAATAAGAACACCGTGAATTCATTGTCCCAGGAAGGGGAAACTTTATTGACACATTCCTGGGGTCAGATACATCACATGATCACACTGACAGAACCACAGGCACATAGACACAGGCAACAGAGCATGCACAATGTCGGCACTAGTACAGTGTATATCCACCTTTCGCAGCAATGCAGGCTGCTATTCTCCCATGGAGACGATCGTAGAGATGCTGGATGTAGTCCTGTGGAACGGCTTGCCATGCCATTTCCACCTGGCGCCTCAGTTGGACCAGCGTTCGTGCTGGACGTGCAGACCGCGTGAGACGACGCTTCATCCAGTCCCAAACATGCTCAATGGGGGACAGATCCGGAGATCTTGCTGGCCAGGGTAGTTGACTTACACCTTCTAGAGCACGTTGGGTGGCACGGGATACATGCGGACGTGCATTGTCCTGTTGGAACAGCACGTTCCCTTGCCGGTCTAGGAATGGTAGAACGATGGGTTCGATGACGGTTTGGATGTACCGTGCACTATTCAGTGTCCCCTCGACGATCACCAGTGGTGTACGGCCAGTGTAGGAGATCGCTCCCCACACCATGATGCCGGGTGTTGGCCCTGTGTGCCTCGGTCGTATGCAGTCCTGATTGTGGCGCTCACCTGCACGGCGCCAAACACGCATACGACCATCATTGGCACCAAGGCAGAAGCGACTCTCATCGCTGAAGACGACACGTCTCCATTCGTCCCTCCATTCACGCCTGTCGCGACACCACTGGAGGCGGTCTGCACGATGTTGGGGCGTGAGCGGAAGACGGCCTAACGGTGTGCGGGACCGTAGCCCAGCTTCATGGAGACTTTTGCGAATGGTCCTCGCCGATACCCCAGGAGCAACAGTGTCCCTAATTTGCTGGGAAGTGGCGGTGCGGTCCCCTACGGCACTGCGTAGGATCCTACGGTCTTGGCGTGCATCCGTGCGTCGCTGCGGTCCGGTCCCAGGTCGACGGGCACGTGCACCTTCCGCCGACCACTGGCGACAACATCGATGTACTGTGGAGACCTCACGCCCCACGTGTTGAGCAATTCGGCGGTACGTCCACCCGGCCTCCCGCATGCCCACTATACGCCCTCGCTCAAAGTCCGTCAACTGCACATACGGTTCACGTCCACGCTGTCGCGGCATGCTACCAGTGTTAAAGACTGCGATGGAGCTCCGTATGCCACGGCAAACTGGCTGACACTGACGGCGGCGGTGCACAAATGCTGCGCAGCTAGCGCCATTCGACGGCCAACACCGCGGTTCCTGGTGTGTCCGCTGTGCCGTGCGTGTGATCATTGCTTGTACAGCCCTCTCGCAGTGTCCGGAGCAAGTATGGTGGGTCTGACACACCGGTGTCAATGTGTTCTTTTTTCCATTTCCAGGAGTGTATTTGTATTTGAGATTGACACAAATGCGTCTGTGTATGAGAATTGGTGCAGACCGTTTTGGCGCGAGTATGATCACGAGCGAGTATTCTGATTGGCAGTCAGTATGGTCAGCCAATCAGAATTTAGACGGTTCCCGCTCGTCACCTGATAGCTATACTGGGAGTGAGGCTGGAAGAAGGAAGTCGCTCGCCAGCTGTGAACGCGGACGGTCATGTTAATAGTGCCAGTAAAAATTAACGTGTAAGATGAAGAAATACTTAGTTTTTGAGTTATTGGTGAGCTACGTCGATAGCACTTGTTATTGAGGACTACTTAGCGAAATTTCAGAGGTTTTGACTAAATCTGTTGGACAGATATTCCCGTGTGAAATATTGGATTTCATAGAATCCGCATGGCATGTTTCAATATTCAACTACTGAGCCTTTTTAGCGAGCAGTTTTTTTTTAGAAATCCACTAGAAGGACCGAATGTAATAACTTATATTAGTGGTGCAATTAATGACTGAAAACTGTTTGATTTGGGTCGGTATGGACAGATTTCTGGCTGTTGCACGTGAGAAATGTGTGTATGAATCGTGAACTGGAAGGAAATAGCCAATAGTTTAAATGTGGACTGAATAGTACCTTTTCTTTGGTTATCAGGGACAAAATAAACATTATTGTGTGGAAATTTCGGACATTATTTTCCAGAAGCCAATTCATTTTCTTACTGCCCGATAAAATTGGACGACAGTATTTCTACAGAACTTTATTTCATAACTAGAGTTGTGCGGCCTCAGTAATTGTAGATATTAGGTGGTGTTTCTATCGACGCTGGTTTTTCATGAAGTATCGACATTGCCGAGTGAAGGGACATTGAGCAGACACCGTTCTGAGGTCGGTGAATTTTACTTTGCAGCCTGCACAGTGGCAACGACGAATAGACACGGGAAATTAAACCCCCACCCGCCGCACATGGCTTTGTGGGGTCTGCGCCACACTCGAAACCTACCATCAGCTCTTAGCAACTGAAATCGGGACTCACTTGACGATGACCCGGTTTTCCAGTCGTTGAGGGTCCAACCGATACAGTCACGAACGTGCGCTGCAGGCGATGTCGTGCTGTTAGCAGAGGCACTCGCGTAAGTCGCCTGCTGCCATAACCCATTAACGCCAAATTTCTATGCGCTGTCCAGCGGATACAATCGTCGTCCCACATTGATTTCTGCGGTTATTGCACTCAGTGTTGCTTGTCTGTCAGCACTGACAACTCTAAACAAACGTCGCTGCTCCCGGTCGTTAATTGAAGGCCGTCGGCCACTGTGTAGTCTGAGGGAGACATAACGGCTGAAATTTAGTATGCTCAGCACACTCTTGACACTGGATTCTGTAAAATATCTGGGAGTATGCGTGAGGAACGATTTGAAGTGGAATGATCATATAAAATTAATTGTTGGTAAGGCGGGTACCAGGTTGAGATTCATTGGGACAGTCCTTAGAAAATGTAGTCCATCAACAAAGGAGATAGCTTACAAAACACTCGTTCGACCTATACTTGAGTATTGTTCATCAGTGTGGGATCCGTACCAGATCGGTCTGACGGAGGAGATAGAGAAGATCCAAAGAAGAGCGGCGCGTTTCGTCACAGGGTTATTTGGTAACCGTGATAGCGTTACGGAGATGTTTAATAAACTCAAGTGGCAGACTCTGCAAGAGAGGCGCTCTGCATCGCGGTGTAGCTTGCTCGCCAGGTTTCGAGAGGGTGCGTTTCTGGATGAGGTATCGAATATATTGCTTCCCCCTACTTATACCTCCCGAGGAGATCACGAATGTAAAATTAGAGAGATTAGAGCGCGCACGGAGGCTTTCAGACAGTCGTTCTTCCCGCGAACCATACGCGACTGGAACAGGAAAGGGAGGTAATGACAGTGGCACGTAAAGTGCCCTCCGCCACACACCGTTGGGTGGCTTGCGGAGTATCAATGTAGATGTAGATGTAGATGTAGATCTCGGAATATTGAATTCCCTAACTTTTTCCGAAATGGAATGTCCCATGCATCTAGCTCCAGATACCAGTCCGCATTCAAAGTCTGATAATTCCTATCGTGCAGCCATAATCACGTCGGAAACCTTTTCACATGTATCACCTGAGTCCGAATGACAGCTCCACCAATACACTGCATTCTATAGCTTGTGCACGCGATACTACTGCCATATGTATATGTGCATATCGCTATCCTATGACTTTTGTCACCTCAGTGTACGTTTTCTTTCCGTTTTCTTTATATATCTATACTGCTACTCCATTCGATGCTCTTTGCTCAGTTACTACTCCACTAAAGTATAAGGTAACCTTCTACACATTTAATATTTCATTTTTTTTCTTTTTTTAGTTTCGGTAATCTCTGCAATATTTACGTGATAATCTTTGAAAGTTTTGTTTTTGTCAGTCTCACGTGCCCTGACATTCCATGTGCCAACATAGCGTATGTCTCCTATTCCTTAATTCTTAACGTTAACCCTTGAGCAGTCGTCGTTCATGATTTCCGTTTTTATCCGAGGCTTATTTTGAAGCTTGCAAGTATGAAGATTTTTACATGGATAGATTTCCGATTTTATCGCATAATGAGCAACTTGCAAGACCAGGCTACGTTTGTTGTGTTTGCTCCCCTAGGAATGCTGGCTTCATTACGCCTGAGGGGGCCTTCCTCCGACAAGGAACGAAAGACTAGAGAATGAAATTGAAAGACATTCTTGGGCTTCGCAGCCTAATCCGCCGGGGTCGGAAAAGCAAGAGTTGGCGAAGAGAGGACGACAGGAAAGAAAACAGAAGTCTGACACAAATAAGTGGAAGCAATGACAGACGTAGCCGACTGCCCATGTGGCTGCTCACAACCCCCAAGAAGGGAGCCCCGTGAAGTGAACTGCTCTTTGTCTGGTCTCTCACCAGCTGACCGCTAGGGCATGGGTGACGTAACGGGAGTATTGTTCCCACCAGCGTAGCTCAGCGGGTCACTGAGATACAGAAACCTCCCCACCCACGTTAAGTTGGAAGTGATGAAGAGCAACAATGTAGCAGATACTGGCAGTTATTTAGAGGTACCTGTCTTCCAAATTCTTTAATTCACTTCACGCTTATGATAATTTTTGTATTAATTTGTAAATGAAAATATGTTCAAATATATTACTGGTCCCATACCTTTGATGACTTCTTCAGTTAAGATCTGTACAACAAACTGTACATCGAAGCGTACTAATGCAGATGTATTCTCCTCACTGTGTTTCTCTGGAATGAACAGTACATCTGCTATAATGTAATACAATTTTCCAGTTCTCCTTAAAATGTTCTTCATTGACTTGTGTTAAATACAGCAGAAGCCTATGAATTTGCATATTTTTCTGCTGATCGAAGAGTGTGGTAATCGATATCTTAAGAAAAGAATTTTCTAAAAGCCAAAACTCTCGAAAAAATGGTTTCAGTTAATCAATGCTGGTGTAATGTAAACACAGTTTGTTCTGTGTGTACACTGTAGACTAATATACCACACGAGCACCGGTATAGAAAAGAATTCATGAAATATTTTACTGTCCATCAAGAACTGATTCGAAATATCAGGCTCTGCTTGGTGGAAATACTCCGTAACTAAGCAGCAAGATAATCGCCAAAGTATTTCAGGATCCACACCAGTGTACTGGTATCATTTGTATATCCTAAATGACATTTCATTGTCTTATTTGCCTTACATATCATTACATTTTCACATAACAGCAAGACATTTGGAACAGTGAAAGTGACTGAAACAAAATCGGAGAGTAGCGCAACCGGCCACAAATGCTTTTAAATCTCCTTATTTCAATGCCATAACCAATTTCTGTCTACCTTGCCTATCTTTAGATGGCTAACATTTCAAGCCACATGTGTGATTTGATCTGCAGCACATCGTCTGCTCCTGCACTGAACATGAGTATTTGAATATTTAGAACCACTTTATATGTTGTTTCATTAATAAAAACATGCTAACGTGCCTGAATTTATTTAGGTGTAGCGTAAAGTAGGTTTATACAAAAGATCCAACATGGATAAAATAACGTTGATACAATATTCACTATCCAGTGGATCCTCAAACAGGCAGATGCGGAAGAGAAATGGACTGCAACTACGAAGTTTTGAAATTTGTCATCAACTTTTATAGCTCTATATCCACTATTTTCTCATGAAGAACTTTACAACTGATGTTTCTACGTGTCAGGAAGGAGCCTGTCATCAGTATCTTTTGTAGTTACTTTTCGCTAATTAATATCTTGTTTCCTGCGACTTTCGAGTACGTAACTCAGATATTTAAACCACCGCAATTCATAACTATGTTTATTTGATAATTCTGATAGCGTTACTAGACAGGTCTTACAGTAATTTCCATTACTTCAGATTTTACTGTCATGTTTTTAATCGCTCAGGCTCTAATATTAAAACAGAATTATTAACTGACAGACGGAAATGAAAGTTCCGTTATGAGACAAAGCTTCAGTTGATTGACGGTGAAGAGAACGGATTCGACTATCTACATGTCTTACTGCTACTCTGACCTTAACTTCACGTGAGTCACTTACTATAAAAAATGTATAGTAAGTGCACCCGGAATGCTCTTGGATGACTCAGAGAAACGAGTTAAGTCACACCGAATGCGTCAGCTGGCCTCTTTTGGATTCTAAAGTTGCTTTCCGTCTCGCCTACTGTTTCAGCGAAGTGGAACTATGACTACGTCAACTGCCGTTCTGACACCACGATTAACAGACTTATAAATCTACCTTTAGAGCATACAGCCATACGAAAAGAATTGGCAATCCTTACTTACGTAGCTCACCAACTTTGATCCAAACACAGTGAGAAAACTATAGGACAAACGCCTTATACCTAAATCCACTAAATCCGTAGCGACATAAAATTAACAACAGAAATGCTCACCAAACAAATATTCAAATACAGACTGCAAACTTACATAGGACAAATGTCCAACGAACTAAAGACGTTTCTAAAGAAGACAACAGTAAAATTCACGTACAGAACCAGACACAACCTCAAAACACTACCGCCCACTGCCCACACAAGTAGTCATATATAAAATAAATTGTAAAAACTGTGATGAATTCTAAATAGGACAGACTGTCAGAAATTTTGAAATTACCTACAGCGAACACACAAGAATTAGCGACACAAACCAACCCGCGTTCCTCAGCCATTTAAAAACAGAACACGATGCTCACCAAATAACAAACTCAATGAAAATCTTACATATAAAACGAAAGAGATTTAAAATGAACGTTTTGGAAGAAATCAAAATCTATAGACGCTCACGGACAGAGCCCGATAAAATATTAAATGAAAAAACGAACCTAAAACAAAATAAAACTCTAGATCACTTTATTGAAGTCATGCACCTCGATTTGGGTTAGTCGTAATAAAAAAAAACCACAAATATATACACACCACATGACGTAACAGAGATAGTAATACCACACCATAGATAATTACGATTCATAGACTAACGAATGAACAAAGTGTAACACACAGCATCGCGAGATTAGCTGTCCATCATAGCTGTCAAAACCACAACAGTATATACAAGCGATAAAACACCTAGCCTACATCTGCAAACATCAGTTAATAGAGATTATGAAGGAGAATCAGGTAGTGATAGTGGGTGGAGCAGGGAACAGTCTCCGATAGGGACGGGGAATATGATGTAGGTGGTGACCTGGTTAAGATAGCTATTCCAGCTGCTGGCACTAATGTGCATTTCGTGCAACTGTTTCAGCGTCATGATCGACCTCACCTTAATGCGGCTGTTAGGCACATTAACGTGGGGCTGGGGAGGGCGCTGATGGCAGAGGGCATGGGTCACATCTCAGTGGTGCCAGTTGGGTCTATCTATCTACACCCTGTCTTTAATATAGCACCACGAAAAGGAGAATATGGCGACCAATCGACGCCCAAGCCAGTGGCCTTTGGGTACACCAAAGCCATAATGCGATCCCCAAAGTGCTGCTCTAGGACATCACTCTCCTGATTCGATGGGGTCGAGCTCTGTCTTGTAAGAACCACATCTTGAGGAAATCAGGATCACTTTGGGTAATGGGGATGAAATCATCTTACAAAACCCTCACGTATCGTTCGGTAGTCAACGTGCCAACAAGGGATACTGCACCGATTATTCAGTGACTGGACACTGCATACCACACAGTCACCATTAAGGGTGAACAGATTTCTCGATCGCGAAATGCGGATTCTCAGTCCCCCAAATGCACCAATTTTGCTTCTCGACAAACCCATCCAAATGAAAGTGGGTTTGGTCGCTAATCCAAAATATAATGTGCATACTAACGCCCATCATGTCCCGCAGCCAACTGTGCAATTTGAACTCGCTGGCGCAAGCCGTTCAGAAGTTATGACACTCCCTGCGGGTCTGGGAGTTAGAACAGGCTCGAGGTATCCCAGCCTGTTGTAAGAGGCGACTAAAAGGAGTCTCACACTTTTCGGCCCTGTAAGTTCAGGTCCCATTTTATGGTTTGATCTGCCTCTTTCCAAATTCTACGGAAGTGCGGGCCATGTGGGGTAGGGCGCCTTACGTGGTGCATGAGTTATCCATAGCGCCTTTAGAATCGATCTCCTGAACCTCTTGTCATGGCTTTGCATCTCCACCTGCAATTCAACTATTTGTTCGAGGACACTTTCTGAGGTATATCTTCTTCTGTCGTCTCCTGTCCTCTTTCACCCCCATGACAATACTGGATTTCTCTGCACCCAGTATCCAGCACGGCAGCCAGTCCGTTGTGGTGGGGCCGTCATGTACCCATTTGGTGGTAGCCCCCTGACAACACAGGGATCGCACTGCTGATGCCTGAGTTGTAAACACCCCACGTATGCCAAGGAGTAGATGCCTGTCTTCCTGGGGCATCAGGACTCCCAGCAACGGCCATCGTGCCAGATGGCCTTTGCTGTGGCTAGGTAGCGCCTGTGGGGAGAGCCCCTGATCGGAGTGGGTGGCATCAGGGCAGGTGACCCGCAGTGAAGCGGACTAAGTCATATCTTGCTGGTGACCATATGGCGACAGCAGTCCCTAAAAATGGCAAGATCGACTACAGTGCTGACAGATATGACTCTAAATCGTTTCCCTCCCTCGCTACACCATGGGAGGAACGTAGGCCTACGGAAAGAAGAGAGCCTTATTCGCCTCGATATTTAGTCTGTAGCAGAATGGACAGGGACTCATTTCTACCTACAAAGCCTCACTTTTTTGTTGAAAATCTTGAGGATAAGTTTGGGGATGTGACAGCGCTGTCCAAGATGAGAAGCGGTGCAGTCTTGATTCAGCTAGCATCCCCAGCCCAATCCCGGGCGTTACTCGCTTGTGACCGGCTGGGTGATATTCCTGTTTCCGTCACTCCCCATAAAAGCCTCAACATGGTCCAGGGGATTATTTTCCATCGCGACCTCCCCTTGCAGTCTGACGACGAACTCTGCTATCTTCGTTTAATCTGAAAACCTATGTCCCGAGTTTTTTCTGAGAACATTGATTTTCATGTGTCGCTAATTCTATTTCCACTGATCAGTCATCAGCAGAGAATTTTGATCATAGCAATATACTGTATAACACAGTTAAAACCCATTAGTATTTATTATTTCCAAAACTAATTGATTTTTAAATATAACAAAAATGCAATCATTCGATGCAAACTGATCTACAAATGTCATTTGCGAACAAGTATCGCTATGAATAAAATTCTAAGAGGTACCATTGTAAAACTTGTATATCTTTGATTTATGTGAGTCGTGTAACGGCTCAGCTCATTTGATTTATCCGCGAGATTATTCACTTGTTTTCGCCGCAGCGATAGGGGGCGTGGTCGCTGAGCGCTGTGGGTGCTGGTGCGCGAAGGAAGAGTTTTTGGAGGACGGCTCGGTCGGGAGATGGCTAGAGGGTCTGTCAGTCAGCCTCGGCGAGTCTGGTCAGTCGGTTAGTCGCTCAGTCTGGGAGTCGGTGCAGTGAGGCGACAGTCAGTCTGAAGGCAGACACTCGCATGTTAGTCGGTCGGCTCTAAGTCTCGGTTGCTGTTGGCTTGTGCACTGAGTCGGGTTCGTCGTTACTCCGCGGTTGGACGAGTTGGCAGTCAGCAGCAGGCAGGTCCGCACGGTGCAAGTACGCGCCGGGGCCGTGGTCGACGCAGGCGGAAGGCCGTTAGTCGATCGGTCGGCTGATTGTCGGAAAAGGGGCGACAGGACGGCAGCGGTGAGGAGTTAACTGGTGCCTGCCGATTAAGGACTGCGATGAGTGTGTCTGTTTGCGGGCATGTGGGGAGGACGGAATGCTCGCTTGCTTAGCGTGGTTCTCCATGACCAGCTGTTGTTTGTTGGGCCTAGCACTCGAGTGTAACAGGAAACTGCTTTGGTGTGGTTCTCGTTACCTGGCTAAGGCCGAAATTTCCATATACACTGCTGGCCACCGTAAATGCAACACCAAGAAAGACAAGAGGTAGCACAACAAAATTTATTTTGTAGATAACATGTTGACCAAGTATCAAATGATTACGTTTACAGACGTCTGTGACATGTGGTTCCTGCCAGAATCAGTAGCTAGAGTAGCCGCCATTGTTGGAGATCACCGCTGCCACACGTCTCGGCATTGAGTCAAGGAGACGTTGGATGTGTTCCTGGGGTACAGCAGCCCAAGCAGCTTCCACACGTTGCCAAAGATCATCTGGTGTAGCAGCTGGGGATGTAATCTGGGTCACTCGTTGAGCAACCATGGACCACATGTTTTCTATCGGCGAAAGATTCGGAGAGCGAGCCGGCCAAGGAAGCAATTCAATCTGGTTATTGACGAAGAACCTTTGGACAATGCGTGCCACGTGTGGTCGCGCATTATCCTGTTAAAATATGGCTGTGGCCGAGCCCTGAAGGTAAGGAAGGACAACTGGCTCCAGCACCTCGGATATGTAGCGCCGGATATTTAAAGTACCGGCAATCCGTACTAGAGGCGTGCGAGAGTAATATCCAATACCGCCCCATACCATAATACCCGGTGCAAGACCAGTGTGGCGGTGCATAATGCAGCTGTCCAGCATCATCTCTCCACGGTGTCTCCACACTCGAATCCGACCATCGTGGTGCTGGAGACAGAAGCGTGCCTCGTCAGTAAAGACAACGTCATTCCATTCTGCCGTCCACATCCGTCTGTCATCACACCATTGGCGACGGAGACGTCTGTGGTTCTGCGTCAATGGTAGACGAAGCAATGGACGTCTTGCGGACAGACCACTCTGCTGTAAACGGCGTCGAATGGTACGCGCAGACACTGGATGATGCGTTACAGACGCAATATGCTGTGCTATGGTTCGGGATGTCACTGAGCGATCCGTCACTGCCATGCGCACACTTTGCCTATCAGCACGTGCAGTGGTGCACCGAGGTGAATGCGATCGACCACGTCGGTCCGTCGTACCCTCCTGCATCCAACGGTCACATATCCGCATTACAGTTGTTTGGTTTCGTCCAACACGACTAGCGATTTCTCTGTATGATAATCCACAATCTCGGTAAGCCACTATCCTTCCACTGTCGAACTCGGATACTTGATCAAACGATGTTCGCTGTTGTCTACGAGGCATAACTGATCGTCTTGTGAAACAACCACAAGGTAAACACACGTGCCGAACTTAACACTCGTCGAAATCGCCAAGCCTTAAATGGCGCTATGAGGTGGCGCCACAGGCGCGCGTGATGTGCGTCTGCCCTGAAATTCTAATCAGTTGCATATCTCATCGCTGCAAACACATGGTGTAAATTTCACTTGATTCGGGTGCTTCCCCCAGGGTGTTGCATTTACGGTGGCCAGCAGTGTACTTGTATTATATTTCACGATCATTACTTAATATTATTATTACATTAGATCTTGTTAAACTTGGTGCTTTTAAATCGTAAATTTCCTAATTCTACTAATATTGCTTGGGATATAGATTTTGAGCTATGTTGTGTATGCACTTAAAAGAACTGTTGTGAGTGAGAAGCACACTTGAGTGTGTAATGTTTTTCACTTCCATTGCTACGAAGTGACCATTATTTATATTGCGTGATTTGTTCGATTTTGTAGTGAGTGGAACTTTAATTTGTGATTCTGTTTTGTAGAATGTTTCTCGTGGCAGCATTTGAGAATCAGTTGTTACAAGAACTTGCTAGCTCTGTATTGCCACCTCGTTAATCAATCATTTATTGACAGAGGTGCTTGTCTGTCTGTAGCAAGTAAGAGGCAACAACTGTAGCTTGTTAGTACAAAAATTGTTATGCAGAAATTTGAATGAAAAAAAGGCAGTCATCTTTTATTATAAAGTTGTTTTATAGTAAGTTGGAAGATCATTCTTTTGAGCTGTGTTTATTCTGTATCAATCAAATTTAGGTATCACACAGCTGGCAGAAATGACTGTTGAGCTCGTAATAGACTGTATGTGTGAAATAATTCGTGTAGTTTTGTGAGTGATGCGTTAAATTATTTATTTGCAAGTTGTTTTGAAGATCTGAATTTTGGTGTTTTCACCTTATGTTGAACCAGAACAGTATTCTTGAGGTCTTGATGACTGCACATGATACATAATATACCTTTTACTAACAGTACCTTTATGTAATGTTCCAGAGTGGGGCTGCATGTTCTTCTGGAGAAAATTTTTTTTTTCTATTGCTGAAATTTCCTCTAAACTGTTAATACAATTAACTTGGATGTATAACCAATTATTGTTAAATAATAAATTGTGTGTCAACAAGGCTTGGACCAAATAAATGTGCCTACACCTTCCCCATCCTGGCTCTGTTACTGCCAGTACAACTCATTATGATACTCTTTTCGGGGGAAGATGGTAGTAAGCTGTGAAGTAGAGAAGTTGTTTTGTAGCTGTGTTGATGATCGGATGTGGGGAGGCAAGAATGTGTCTCCATTATATCCATGTGAAACATGTGGACTTTCAATAAGTAATGCATTACAATTTTTTTGTCACCCAGTTTCGATTGAAAAATACGGAATTTCTTGTGGGACATCGTGGAATATTCCTGCTTCAGCCCCTGTAGTTTCATGAAGTTCCGATAGGTGACAGAGCTAGTCGTAGCCTTCAACGTCGCATCCGTAGCGGTGGTGCGTTCCAGTCGGAGAGTTATCATTGAGCTTCTTTCGGCGGAAAACCAGAGCAGCGCAGATATTCATAGGCGCTTGCAGGGAATATCTATGGAGATCTTGTAGTGAACAAAAGCACATTGAGTCGTTCGGCGAGGCATCTGCCATCATCCCAACAAGGTTACGTAGATTTATCCGATCTCCCGTGTGCCAGCCAGCTGCACACTCCCCCTCCCAGATGATTCCCTCTCTCCCTCCATTTATCTCTCCCATCAATTCTGATCCTCACCTGCCCCTCCCTTCCTCTGTCCTTTTCCTGGGCTCCCTCTCCCCTCCCTTCCTCTGTCCTTTTCCTGGGCTCCCTCTCCCCTCCCTTCCATCCTGTTTTTTCCCCGCCTATCCTTTCTCTACCTCCCTTGTCTCCTCAGAGTCCTTTTGCACTCCCCTCCTCAGCCTTTCCCCTTTCGCGTCTGCCATGCCCCCCCCCCCTTATGAGCCCACTCCCTCCGTCGGCTCCTCCCCCCTTCGCACTTGCTTTTTTCCTCCTCTCCTTCCCCCTTCCCCACCCCCCCTCATCTGTTCAGGGCTCCCCCATCTGCCCTCAGCTGTGGTCTGACATCTTCGTGCCAACTTTTAGTGCAGTGTTTTAAATGAGTGTTCAGTGTTGTGCGTCTTTTCCGAAGTGTTGCAAACAGAAATCATTCTGTCGCTGGGTGTGATTTTTATTTCTCTTGCGAACAGAAACCTGACTGTCACCGTGTTTTTATTAACTGCCTCTCTACAAGTTTACCTGACTGCTTCCTGTGTATTTTATTAGCATATCCCATTTGTTTTATATTTTACCTCCCACAATTTTCCGCCATTTTACAATTAAAGTCACCGTTTTTATCGTCTGCTTTTATTGTATGTCTTCTTCTGGTTTATAAATCCTGTAGGCTGAAGAGCGACGTACTAAGCTGCTGCCAGCCCACCCCCTTTGGGGGTAATCGAAATTCAATAAAGTAAAAAAAAAAAGCCAGCTGCACACAGCTGTGACTCCTGCAATGTTGGAACGTGCGGACACTATCATTCGAGGTGACCGACGGATCACAATCAACTATCTCTCTGCTCTATTAGACGTCCATTTCGGCAGTGGTGACACACTCGTACACCAACGAAGGACCAGCTGTGCGGAATTGCTTGCTCGTCACGAGGCTGATCGTGACAAATCTTTTGTCGAACATTGTCACAGGCGATGAAACATGGGTTCATCACTTCGAAGCGTAAACGAAACGGGAATCCATGGAGTGGCGCCACACCACCTCTCTCATCTGGTGAAATCATGGTGACGGTCCTCTGGGACTCTCAAGGGGTTATTCTGTTTGATGTCCTCCCTCATGGTGCAACGATCAACTCTGCAGTATACAGGGCTACGCTCTAGAAATTTAAGAAATGACTTCAGCGCTTTCGTCGTGACAAAGAGGTAAACGAACATCTACATCTACATTTATACTTCGCAAGCCACCCAACGGTGTGTGGCGGAGGGCACATTACGTGCCACTGTCATTACCTCCCTTTTCTGTTCCAGTCGCGTATGGTTCGCGGGAAGAACGACTGTCTGAAAGCCTACGTGCGCGCTCGAATCTCTCTAATTTTACATTCGTGATTTCCTCGGGAGGTATAAGTAGGGGGAAGCAATATATTCGATACCTCATCCATAAACGCACCCTCTCGAAACCTGGCGAGCAAGCTACACCGCGATGCAGAGCGCCTCTCTTGCAGAGTCTGCCACTTGAGTTTGCTAAACATCTCTGCAACGTTATCACGGGTACCAAATAACCCTGTGACGAAACGCGCCGCTCTTCTTTGGATCTTCTCTATCTCCTCTGTCAACCCGATCTGGTACGGATCCCACACTGATGAGCAATACTCAAGTATAGGTCGAACGAGTGTTTTGTAAGCCATCTCCTTTGTTGATGGACTACATTTTCTAAGGACTCTCCCAATGAATCTCAACCTGGTACCCGCCTTACCAACAATTAATTTTATATGATCATTCCACTTCAAATCGTTCCGCACGCATACTCCCAGATATCTTACAGAAGTAACTGCTACCAGTGTTTGTTCGCTATCATATAATCATACAATGAAGGATCCTTCTTTCTATGTATTCGCAATACATTACATTTGTCTATGTTAAGGGTCAGTTGCCACTCCCTGCACCAAGTGCAGATCTTCCTGCATTTCGCTACAATTTTCTCATGCTGCAACTTCTCTGTATACTACAGCATCATTCGCGAAAAGCCGCATGGAACTTCCGACACTATCTACTAGGTCATTTATATATCTTGTGTAAAGCAATGGTCCCACAACACTCCCCTGTGGCACGCCAGAGGTTACTTTAACGTCTGTAGACGTCTCTCCATTGATAACAACATGCTGTGTTCTGTTTGCTAAAAACTCTTCAATCCAGCCACACAGCTAGTCTGATATTCCATAGGCTCTTTCTTTGTTTATCAGGCGACAGTGCGGAACTGTATCGAACGCCTTCCGGAAGTCAAGGAAAATGGCATCTACCTGGGAGCCTGTATCTAATATTTTCTGGGTCTCATGAACAAATAAAGCGAGTTGGGTCTCATTCGATCGCTGTTTCCGGAATCCATGTTGATTCCTACAGAGTAGATTCTGGGTTTCCAAAAACGACATGATACGCGAGCAAAAATGTTCTAAAATTCTACAACAGATCGACGTCAGAGATATAAGTCTATGGTTTTGCACATCTGCTCGACGACCCTTCTTGAAGACTGGGACTACCTGTGCTCTTTTCCAATCATTTGGAATCTTCCGTTCCTCTAGAGACTTGCGGTACACGGCTGTTAGAAGGGGGGCAAGTTCTTTCGTGTACTCTGTGTAGAATCGAATTGGTATCCCGTCAGGTCCAGTGGACTTTCCTCTGTTGAGTGATTCCAATTGATTTTCTATTCCTTGGACACTTATTTCGATGTTAGCCATTTTTTCGTCTGTGCGAGGATTTAGAGAAGGAACTGCAGTGCGGTCTTCCTCTGTGAAACAGCTTTGGAAAAAGGTGTTTAGTATTTCAGCTTTCTTCTCCATGACAGCGCAAAGCCTCACACAAGTCTGCGTACCCGAGAGGAGCTCACAAAACTTCATTGGACTGTTCTTCCTCGTCCATCCTAAAGCACGTAACCCGCACCTTCCGACTTCTTCCGTTTGGCCCAATGAATGATGCACTCCGCGGGAAGCTGTACGTGGTTGCTGGTGAGGTTATTGATTCAGCAGGACGTTGGCTCCCACGTCGACCAGTAGAGTGGTACCCTTCGAGCATACAGGCCCTCCCAGTAAGGTGGCCTAAGGCCGTCGCATTATGTGAAAAATAGATTTTTGTAGTCAGAAGAGGGGGGAATAATGTGGTGTATTGGGAGCGTGAATCAAACCAACCTGCTTCCAAAAATGTGTTGCATAACTTACTGAACAGCCCACGTATAATCGGTATATAAAGAAATGTGAAAAGTTGTATTGTACTTATTCAAGAGTGAAAGGATACAAAGAATACCAGATTACATTGTTTGGAGATCACGACAGAACTGCATTATTGTTGATATTACTGGAGGAATTACGACAGAATACTGACATTAGGAAGAAGGTTAACATATTGTCTTTAAACAGTTTCAAGATCAAAGCACTCTCTCGGCGAAAACATGCTCAGTTTATCACCAAGAGCGGGCCGCTGTGACTGAGCGGTTCTAGGAGCTTCAGTCCGGAACCGCGCTGGTGCTACGGTCGCAGGTTCGAATCCTGCCTCGGGCATGGATGTGTGTGATGTCCTTATGTTAGTTAGGTTTAAGTAGTTCTAAGTCTAGGGAACCGATGACCTCAGATGTTAAGTTCCATAGTGCTTAGAGCTATTTGAACCATTTTATCACCAGGACAACCAGCAGCAACAACAATTACACCGACTACCAAAGATGGATATTACTTTCAACCACTCCCTTTCCAAATGTACAGTGTTAACGAAATAGTTCAGGTCTAGACGCAACTTTTTTGGGTTAGGGGAGGGGGGAGGGGTGCGGGGCTTGGCCTGGATGCTGATTCTAAGACAAAATCTGCAGAACACTTACACCAACACCAACAAATAAAATTACCACCATATACACAGACATGGCAATCAGAAAGATATAGAACAACAAAAAACTCTTTCTCACCTTACAAGAAAACTACCATATTCAAACGACTGTAACAGGAAAGAGACAACTTATAAATGATCAGAGCAACTTGGCAATCCAGACAGTCTTTGCACTGACTGACCACTTAATGTAACATTAAATATATACACACACACAACCACAAGCTCCATTTATCACTACCGTCTCTTCCCAGATTCTGTGCTATACTCATTATCCTCCCCCCCCCCCCCCTCCGACAACTTAGTTTCACGTGTTGGCAACACTCATAACGTGAACGAAAACAAACGAACAGACATAAACACTGTTACTGTGAAGAGTGAGGAACACACATCACTTCACTTCAGTTTACAAAAGTGAAGTGTAAACAATACAGCACAAGAAATACTTCAGAATGGCAAAAACTGCCAAGTGTAAAAGGGAATCGAAGTCTGTCGACGTCAACCGCTGCTATCAAGGAGGGATCAAGCAGTGGTTTGGAGAATATTTAAAGAAACACCGTAAGCAACTTGCACACCAGCTTTATAAACAAAACGCTCTCTTTAACCTAAAACGACCAAAATGTACAACCGTGTGTGTCCAATTTGCAGAATATCCAAGGAAGATGTTCGTAAATAAAAGCGAAACGCGTCTGGTGCAATTCTCTTTACTTAAATTGCAGTAAGCTCAAGACGGAAAAACAATAACGGATGTTAACAGCTACTACGGAAGATGGCCATGTAAACAAACGTATTGTGTGACGAAGAATTTACGTGGCTGCTCCACAATCGCAATTTGGAGATGGAGTCTTAGTCCATCTATGTAGGGAGTTCGTGCTTTTGTCATAAGTGATGTGTATTGTGTTGAACGTTGTCCATGTTCCACGCGATTGATCAAAGGGACCGGGTTTTTTTCTTATTGAGGGCAAGTCCTGGAAACATGGAGTGCAAGCCTCCATCCAGTCTCGTTCCCAAAAGTCTCTGTTAAGTCGAACTGAAACGTGTGCAGTTCCGTGGCTGTTTTCATTGATGATTTCCTTGATCGAAGCCGGTTTCTTCCTAGGACCGCATCTTTATGGGTAGGGAGTCGCGTGTATCCTAGTATGCGTTGAAACTGAAGCACTCTGGTTTCCTTGGCATCCAGGAGGCGGGATGTGGCTCGATATCGACAGCCATTCGACGGGATCGATAGTCTTTCGTGTACCACTGGTAACTCTCATTGTATTGTTCAGATTCCCGTCGATTTTATGTGTGTGTGTGTGTGTTTTACAGGGGGACGATATTTCAAAGAAGAGCAGGCAAGCTGTGGGGTGGCGAGTGGATAATAATCCAGAATATTATTCGTCGACATCTTTTGCAAGAGCGTGAAAAAAACTATTTTTGCGGTCAGCCAGAAAGCGATGGAGAACAATCTGACCGTAATTTCCAGTCTGCAAGTCCACATTCTTCTTGTACTCAGTGAAAGGAATGTTCCTACTTCCTACTTACTCAATGGAATCAGGAACAATGTCTATACACAAACGTTTTTAGTTCTAACTGATTAATATAATCAGTAAAGGGTCACACGCACAAACATAGCGATATTCCTCATAACAATAAGGTCCATATCATAAACAGCAGTATGAGCAGTTCAGAGGCGACCTCTATGGTAAGTTCCAATTAAAATGGTCTTTTGCTCTGATTTCTAATCATCAGAGTTAATTGCTCACCACAAAATAACCTCACCACTTGCCATATGGTTTTGTCAGCATTACGGGCAACAAACGGTTACTTCGGCGAAACTCAAGCGATCCAGAACGGTGTAAGTCCTGGCGAGATCACTTCCTACTTTTACCGAACACGCGTTTGGTAGCAGCCTGGCTGTGACATCATCTGAGGCAGAGCGTAAGCCAGCATTTGACTGACGCGGACAGAATGATAGCTCGTGCGAAGTGTGTCTCTCTACTGCCTCTCTGGCCGTATTTATGCATGGGTGCAGCGGAAGGATGAACGTAACATTAGCTGTCAACTGCTCTATGCCTAGATAATAGAATCTAAATGGCCACTTTCTCGGACACATATAATTTAATAAATCTGTTTTGTATTAATTTACGATCTTCGTAATTTTTATGTAATTGGAGTTAAGTTGGCCTTAATTACAGAAAAAGTTTCAGCTCGACTGCATTTAAACTTTGCTGGCTAGAATTTTAAGAACGGAACTGCCAATAGAACATGACCTCTTGTAATGGTTCTTTATTTGCGAAACCGTTACCACCCGCCAACCCAGTTTTTCGATCCCGTAGATTAATGAATATTTTTATACGTAATGTCTCATATTTTTCAGTATTCGAATTTGGTTTCATTTTTATATATAGGTACGTCGATATTTTGAGATGTTGAAATCGATATAATATCTAGTGTGTATATCTTTGTACTTATTGTTATATTTGAGGCTGTCTTGTGACTTTTGGCGCGGAAGCGTACAGAGTAGTCAAGTTTTTGTGTTGAATATGAAAACATGAGTCTGAGTTGTGGACAATGAAAAATGTTGTGAGTTTTATTAAGTGCAGTAAAGGCTGTGAAATTGTATGATGAAGCAATGTCTTGAACATGTGAAAGTATAAGAAGTTTAATATATGTGAATTTTTGTGAAAAATTGTCTTCGTAAGTTCTTCAAGTCGGCGTAATTAACATCCGAGTGCTTTTCGCACCAACAGCGATAGTCATGCTGCCTAGACAACAATTTTAATTACGAGCCAAAGCCAGAGCGAGATCGTCGTTGGATTGCAAATACAAGATAAGTGACATTAATTTTCTTCAGTGACTGTAATCAACTGATGTAGCAATACCTGCCACATTGAAGACTTTTAGTTGCGCAATAAAAAGATCATAGTTTGAGTGCGCGACGTGATAAATTTTTAACTAATTAACTGTTAGTGGAGGTATTGCTATACTCTGAACTACTTCTTTAAGAGTCCTTGTATTGACTGGTATTTACACTACAGTCTTGAAACTTGGTACAGATGTATTATTTCCTTAATGTAATCAAGTACTGTAATTCAAACTTCCTTTCATTAATACAAATGATACTTAATCTATTACGAATAAGGACGTTTTTGTACCAAATTTAGTTTTCATTAAAGTACTACAAAAGTATAAGTGGTAGGTTAATGGAGTCGCATAATATTTTTGTATCAGTCTGAAGCTACATACGAATTTTCATCTTTCCTTCCGAACAATTTTTGGCTTTTTGGGTTTAGCGCCTTTTTTTTGTTAAAACAATGTATTTAGCGAAACATATCATGTGATAATTCTGAATTGCAAATTTGTGGTAAGGTCTTATGGGACCAAACTGCTGGGGTCATCGGTCCCTAAGCTTACGCACTACTTAACCTAACTTAAACTAACTTATGCTAAAGACAACACACACACACACACACACACACACACACACACACACACACACACATGCACGAGGGAGGACTCGAACCTCCCATGAGGGTAGCCGTGCGGGATCGTTCTGAGATTTAACAGTTTTTGCCTTAATATGCTGAAGCATATATTGACAAAGTCTGGAAAAGATACTTTAATTGCTAATTTCACTCTTAGATTCTGGCGCAATACCTTGTATGCTACGCGCAGGCGCGTTATGATGACATGGAACTAGTAGCAGCGAGCTGGGAAGCCCCCTGCACGCTCGCTCGCCTCTGTATTTCTCAGATGACACAGCGCTGGTTTCGCCACTAAGCTGCTGCTGCTCCTTTGATGACTTCCTCACTGTGAGGAAGTTCGGTTGGAAGTTTGTGGCCTGTTGGCCTTTACTCCCCTGGGGATCTTGACGAATCTTCTTTCTGTACTGGTAGGTATATCTGGACTGGCAAGGAGTGCCGATGACCTATTTCTTGAACTTGTCGATATGACGATTTTTCTTCTTCTTCTTACTCGTTGCTGAGGGCTCTCCCTCGGTTGGGATATTGTGCGTAACGTATCCTGCTTTGTCATACTCTCTGTTGACCAGAGCGATGATGATACAGTGCTTCTGCCACTCTGTAAAGATAGGGTAGGAATCAATCAGATTGAATTCCTCCCTGGAAAGACCAAGAAGGCCTTCTGGATACCCAAGTGGGCGATGTGGGAGTTGAGGTTTAGGGTAATTAGGTGGAACGAAAGGATAAGGGTTGTCGTGGTGGGGGTATGTGCCATCGCGAAGCGATGCAGCGATCTTCTTCGTTACAGCGCTTGCGCTGTACATGTCTGGAAGCGGGAGGAATGGGACTTCTTCCCATTCTTCTTCTTGCGCTGCTGCTTCGGTGTCCGTCTTGGGCTGTGTCGCCTCCCCTTCGGCAGGCTCGTCGGTCTGCGTGGCCACCGTCGCAAACTCCTTCTCACGTTGAGAAGTCGTCTGGGTGGCGGTGTCTTCTGCTGTGGCGGAATCTGCTTTGGCTGAGCGAAGCTCCTGCGTCAGCACAGCAATCTGACGCCGAGCCTCGCTCAGCTCCGCCAGCATGGCCGCCCTCTCTTCCGCCATGGCGGATTTGAAGGCGGACATGGCTTCTTGTACGGCGTCGTTAAGGCGCCTGGTGACGATGTCTTCTGTACAAGTGACCACCTCTTCGTGTGTGGTGGTCACTTGCTTCTGCGTCTTCTTCTCCGGTCCGCGCCAATTTCTTCTGTAGGCGCAGGAACGGGCGTTGGCCGCGTGCGCGCCGCCGCAGTTGGCGCAGGTACAGGGGGCGTCCTTCTGCTTTTTGCAGTCGCGCGTGTCGTGTGCTTGCGCACACTTCAAGCACGCAACTGCTCCGCTGCAGTGCTTAGCGAAGCTTTTGGCAGCGAAAGCACTGCGTTGCAGTCTTCCTCTTCTTCTTGCCGGAAGTCCCTGCTATCGTGAGCAGCAACTCCGCCAAGGCACCAGCTCTGCGTCCCTTTCCGCGTCCCGACATCTCGAGCAGCAACAGCGACAATCAGCTATGCGTGTTCGCCACTAAACCCAAGTGCTGAAGTGCGCAGCAGCGGAACCCCACGTTGTTCCGGACAACTTATGTAAGCACTAGAGAGCCTATATAGAGGGAGAGAGTGGCCAGTGGTGATAGCGTCGCTGATTGGCTGAGAGCTGAGGACGCCATGTTTTTACCAACTTGGTGCTGACTTGGTACGACTATAAGCAAATACTGTGTGTGATTCTGTACCACTGGTTCTTTTCAACGCTTCGAACGCCAATTACATTGAACAATTATGTACAGGTTGTAATACGGTAGGTATTGAAGGACTTTTGCATGTTCTCTGTAGGTTCTATTTACGTAAGTTACCTTACAGTCACTCTGTTGGTCGGATCTATGGCGATACTTTTAGAACTTCACAGCAATTTTAGAGGCAAAATTAGTGATTTACTTAGTGTCACTAATAATATGAATTACAAAATCATCAAGGACAGTCACGAGGAATGCTTGGTTGCTCCGCTGATGGGTGCAAAAACTCTGGCGACTAGCACTTGGCTCGGTAGTTTTGGCTATTCACACTCCTGTAAATTATAATTATCCTGTTGATATTCAGTTACCTATTTTGAATTACTTTCTGCTGTTTCAGTAGAGTCCCTAAGTACTGACATTTTTCCGATTTTCTGTGGTATAGAGTTCCTAAAAGTGTGTACAGAGTGACGTGTTTTTCCAGCATAAGACAATGTTATAAGATCGACACACACTTCAAATGCAGTTTGTGGGCACGGAAAGAGACAAGAATTTACCAATTTTAGCGATGAATACCCGCACGGAAAAATCTGAAATGGCATCATGTACTCTGAGATACATTAAATGAAACTTCTTTTTTTTATTAATCAGTTGTCAATGTTTATATAGCATCATAAAATACAGCTGTTGAAATTCGACAAACATACACACTGTTTCACGATACTTCCATTTGCTCACAAATTTATTAGGCCTATATTAACATAGACGAATGGCATTTGTTTTAATCATGTACCGAGTATTAAGCTAGAAGATCTGCTTTGGTTTCATGCGTCAAACACATGCCTTATTTTACTCGTGAAGTGGCTAGCTTTCTACTTGCGTCGCTACCTAATTGCACGTCCCGCGCGCAATCTGGTAAAAACATGGCGGCCACGGGCCGATTGGCCACTCTCTCCCTATTTAGGGTCTCTAGTATGCACATGACAGCACATGACGCCTCACAGCTCTGGGGATCTTGCTGGCCACGGGAGTGCCTTAACATCACGCAGACAGTTCATACAGATGCGTGCCACTTGTGTACGGGCATTGTCCTGTTGAAAATGGCGCCAGGAGTAACACCACTGTGCCTCTACGAAACATTGGAAGAATGGGGCCACTCCGTAGGTGACCGCCAGGCACACGACGATGGTCATCCGCAGTAGTGCAGAACCGCGATTCGCTACCAAACAGTGCGACACCTTTCCATCAGCGGTCCATGCTTTCTATTCACAGCTCAACTGCTAACGCACCCGTTTGTGTTGGGGCATTATCGGCAGCCTACACATGGTACGGTAATTCCCTAGTCCAAGTGCTGCTAGAGCCCGACCAATGGTGCGGGATGACGCAGAATATTATAGGGAGTCCATCTAGTTCTCGGATGGCGGGTGCAGGTATGAAGGGGCTACGATGTACACTGTGTGATCAAAAGTATCCGGACACCCCCAAAAACATACGTTTTTCATGTTAGGTGCGCTGTGCTGACACCTACTCCAGGTACTCCATATCAGCGACCTCAGCAGTCATTAGACATCGTGAGAGAGCAGGATGGGACGCACCGCGGAACTCACAGACTTCGGACGTGGTCAGATGATTGGATGTCACTTGTGTCATACGTCTGTACGCGAGATTTCCACACTCCCCAACATCCTTGGGTCCACTGTTTCCGATGTGATAGTGAAGTGGAAACGTGAAGGGACACGTACAGCACAAAAGCGTACAGGCCGACCTCGTCTGTTGACTGACAGAGACCGCCGACAGTTGAAGAGGGTCGTAATGTGTAATAGTTAGTCATTCATCCAGATCATCACACAGGAATTCCAAACTGCATCAGGATCCACTGCAAGTACTATGACAGTTAGGTGGGAGGTGAGAAAACTTGGATTTAATGGTCGAGTGGCTGCTCATAAGCCACAAATCACGCCGGTAAATGCCAAACGACGTCTCGCTTGGTGTATGGAGCCTAAACATTGGACGATTGAACAGTGGAAAAACGTTGTGTGGAGTGACGAATCATGGCACAGAATGTGGCGATCCGGTGGCAGGGCGTGGGGTATGGTGAATGCCCGGTGAACGTCATCTGCCAGCGTGTGTAGTGCCAACAGTAAAATTCGGAGGCGGTTGTGTTATAATGTGGTCATGTATTTCATGGAGGGGGCTTGCAGCCCTTGTTGTTTTGTGTGGCACTATCGCAGCACAGGCCTACATTGGAGTTTTAAGCACCTTCTTGCTTCCCACTATTGAAGAGCAATTCGGGAATGGCGATTGCATCTTTCAACACGCTCGAGCATCTGTTCATAATGCACGGCCTGCGCGGCCTGCGACAATAACATCCCTGTAATGGACTGGTCTGCACAGAGTCTTGAGCTGAATCCTATAGAACACCTCTGGGATGTTTTGGAACGTCGACATCGTGCCATGCCTCACCGACCGACATCGATACCTTTCCTCACTGCAGCTCTCCGTGAAGAATGGGCTGCCATTCCCCAAGAAACCTTCCCGCACCTAATTGAACGTATGCCTTCGAGAGTGGAAGCTGTCATCAAGGCTAAGTGTGGGCCAACACCATACTGAATTCCAGCATTACCCATGGAGGACGTCACTAACTTGAGTCATTTCAGCCAGGTTACGGATACTTTTGATCACCTAGTGTACTTGGTGAGCAATACAGGCCTCTACCTTGTGGTGGTCAGACGTGGTCGACCGTAACCATAATGACGACTATGGGTTATCTCGTTCCCATGCAGTCCAACACCGGGCCACTGTAACGTAATTCGAATGCCCAAAAATCTGGCAGTCCACGATTCGACCAGCCGCCAAATTGAGACCCACAATGAAGCTAGTTTCAAATTCTGTCAGGCTGGCTGGTTGGTTGATTTTGGGAAGGGGACCGAACAGTGAGGACATCGGTCCCATCTTATTAGCGAAGGATGAGGAAGGTAGTCGGCCGTTCCCTTCCAAACGAACCATCCCGGCATTTGCCTCTGTCAGGTGCTGATAACGCTGTCCGACACGAATTAGTTTACACTAGTGCCCTTCACAATCGTGTCTCAACATCTGATGGTGTTGGCGCCCATCGTATATCTACCATGACAACACTAAACGCAAACAACACTAATGCTTTCTGGTGGGTGTCCTGCTTGTCGCACAGAATTGCAACTCTAATCGTGTATATGCTATCCAATGGTGCGTACGTGAACGAAGCTACACTGACATTTCAGGTGAGTAACTTTTTTTCTCGGGGAAGATCAGTTTGGATTCCGTAGAAATGTTGGAACACGTGAGGCAATACTAACCTTACGACTTATCTTAGAAGCTAAATTAAGAAAAGGCAAACCTACGTTTCTAGCATTTGTAGACTTAGAGAAAGCTTTTGACAATGTTAACTGGAATACTCTCTTTCAAATTCTTAAAGTGGCAGGGGTAAAATACAGGGAGCGAAAGGCTATTTACAATTTGTACAGAAACCAGATGGCAGTTATAAGAGTCGAGGGGCATGAAAGGGAAGCAGTGGTTGGGAAGGGAGTGAGACAGGGTTGTAGCCTCTCCCCGATGTTATTCAATCTGTATATTGAGCAAGCAGTGAAGGAAACAAAAGAAAAATTCGGAGTAGGTATTAAAATTCATGGAGAAGAAATAAAAACTTTGAGGTTCGCCGATGACATTGTAATTCTGTCAGAGACAGCAAAGGACTTGGAAGAGCAGTTGAACGGAATGGATAGTGTCTTGAAAGGAGGATATGAGATGAACATCAACAAAAGTAAAACGAGGATAATGGAATGTAGTCGAGTTGCCTCGGGTGATGCTGGGGGAATTAGATTTGGAAATGAGACACTTAAAGTAGTAAAGGAGTTTTGCTATTTAGGGAGTAAAATAACTGATAATGGTCGAAGTAGAGAGGATATAAAATGTAGACTGGCAATGGCAAGGAAATCGTTTCTGAAGAAGAGAAATTTGTTAACATCGAGTGTAGATTTAAGTGTCAGGAAGTCGTTTCTGAAACTATTTGTATGGAGTGTAGCCATGTATGGAAGTGAAACATGGACGATAACCAGTTTGGACAAGAAGAGAATAGAAGCTTTCGAAATGTGGTGCTACAGAAATATGCTGAAGATAAGGTGGGTAGATCACATAACTAACGAGGAGGTATTGAATAGGATTGGGGAGAAGAGAAGTTTGTGGCACAACTTGACTAGAAGAAGGGATCGGTTGGTAGGACATGTTTTGAGGCATTAAGGGATCACAAATTTAGCATTGGAGAGCAGCGTGGAGGGTAAAAATCGTAGAGGGAGATCAAGAGATGAATACACTAAGCAGATTCAGAAGGATGTAGGTTGCAGTAGGTACTGGGAGATGAAGAAGCTTGCACAGGATAGAGTAGCATGGAGAGCTGCATCAAACCAGTCTCAGGACTGAAGACCACAACAACAACAACAACTTTTTTTCTCTGGTTGTGTATATTTAAAAATATGCAACGCGACGCTTATCACACTGAGCAGTGTGGAGTTAACTTGCATCTGATGGTCAAACGATACGACTGAATTTTAACGGTATGCAAGATATGACGGCACTTCATTTGAGACCAGTGTTACACAAATATTTAGCAGGAAATTTCACAAGATTCGTTTAAGTAGTTCTGTAACTGCAGGGCGAATGAAGAATATCACAAGAGATGTAGTATTTGAACTTGGTCACCGTCTGCGTCTGCGTTATTAGTCTATTGGATATAGATTACGAGTGCAGACAAAAATTCAAGCCAGTGGCGCTCCCACCTCATATATCTGACGTACAAAACGGATTAAATTAGTTTGCAGTTTTGTAATCTCAGTGTATGCGGATAAAAGACTTTCGGGTGTGGATGGCATTTCTCTTTTTCGTGATTGCGTCCACCCACAGAGCATGTCTGGGATGCCAAGCCAAGACGATACTTTCCTACTAGCCTCCACCAAACGCTCTTTGCGAACTGACACGACGTGTGTTTCAGACAGGGCAAGAAATTCCAAAGATGACGTTCGGAGGCTATTTACTTCCAGACGTCTCACACCGATGTTGATGGTGGACATTCCGAACGAAATGGAAGATTGATCAATCAACAGTCGTTATGTAACGAACATGTTCACGAAGTTTGGTAAGTAAGGGGGTAACACTTTCCGTTTCGTCAATGTATTACTTTTATCTCTAAGTTGTACAAAGAAATGTTTCGCCCTGTGCTCCATGTGAGAGGTACAGACGACTATGAGGTAATTGAAAATATTTCAGAACTTCAGCACAAAAAATTGTGGACGCTTGTAAATGTCTTCAGAGTTTTCAACCTGCTTGGCAAACTGTGCAAAAACCTCTAAGGAAACAGAGGCTAATGCATCAGAGGTGTAAAACGAGGAATAGAATGTAGCTACGAAGATGCCGAATGAAACGTGTTTGACTGGAAAGCATGCAATGCACGGAACCTTCAAAGATTGCCATATCAGAATATTATATAAGGATCTCTCACAAAACCCAAAGAAACTCTGGTCGTTTGTAAAGGCTGTCAGTAGTACCAAATTTAGTGTCCAAACATTTATGAACGAGATAGGGACTCAAACTGAGGGTAGCAAATCAAAAACTGAACCTCTCAACTGTGTTTTCAAATGTTCTTTTGTAAAAGAAAATCCAGAGTTATTGTCCCAGTGAAACGTCCCCTTAGAAAATTAAGAATGACGATGCTGGAAAAACTCTTATGTTATTTGATTTTAAAGCAGCTGAGCAAAACTAAACGTACTGAGACTCTTTTTACCTTTACTTATTCTGATCATGTCTAAACTGACACACAATATTTTAGCGCAAGGCAATCTGACTTTCAATAATCCCTACAAAAGAATGGCCCTGACTAACAATAACCTATACCCTTCATGAATCACTTACCTCACAAAAATTTTCGTTACTCGAACTACTGGAATACAGCGAGCGCCAATACTGCCACCAAAATAAAAGATTCTAACTACCGAAGGCACTAACTACTCATAGGCATAGTTAGCAAATGAAAGATTTTGAGCCGGCCGAAGTGGCCGTGCGGTTCTAGGAGCTGCAGTCTGGAACCGCGAGACCACTACGGTCGCAGGTTCGAATCCTGCCTCGGACATGGATGTGTGTGATGTCCTTAGGTTAGTTAGGTTTAACTAGCTCTAAGTTCTAGGGGACTAATGACCTCAGAAGTTCTGTCCCATAGTGCTCAGAGCCATTTGAAAGATTTTGATAGAGAACAAACAATGTATTTACCTTAATAGTGTTCAAAATTCATACCGGTATATATATCGATGTCAAGGATATTGGCTGGGAGTTTTGTGGATCACTCCTACTACCCTTCTTGTCGACAGGTGTGATCCGTGCTTTCTTCCAACTACTAGGTAGTTTTTTGTTCGGGTGATGTACAGTAGAATATAACTGGAAGTAAAAAATTCAGTATAAAATCTTATAGAGATTGCATTGGACGCTGGTGCTTTGTCCAGTTTCAGCGATTCTAACGGTTTCTCGGAGTCCGCCCCCGGTAGCAGTCATTTGCTTATTTCTTTCAAATAGTCTTAGTACGGTACTGACAGTACAGTTAGCCTTCTGCCGCCGAGCAGTGTCTCAGCAGCGCGCAAGTAGCAGCAAGTGGTTTATTTAGCGTTCATAATGGAATGTAGTCGAGTTAACTCGAGTGTTGCTGAGGAAATTAGATTAGGAAATGAGAAAGTTAAAGTAGCAAAGGAGTTTTGCTATTTGGGGAGCAAAATAACTGATGATGGTCGAAGTAGAGAGGATATAAAAAATAGACTGGCAATGGCAAGGAAAGCCTTTCTGCAGAAGACTAATTTGTTAACATCGAGTATAGATTTAAGTGTCAGGAAGTCGTTTCTGAAAGTATTTATATGGAGTGTAACGATGTATGGAAGTGAAAGATGGACGATAAATAGTTTAACAAGAAGAGAATAGAAGCTTTCGAAATGTGATGCTACAGAAGAATGCTGAAGATTAGATGGGTAGATCACATAACTAATGAGGAGGTATTGAATAGAATTGGGGAGAAGAGGAGTTTGTGGCACAACTTGACCAGAAGAAGGGATCGGTTGGTAGGACATGTTCTGAGGCATCAAGGGATCACCAATTTAGTATTCGAGGGCAGCGTGGAGGGTAAAAATCGTAGAGCGAGACCAAGAGATGAATACACTAAGCAGATTCAGAAGGATGTAGGCTACAGTACGTACTGGGAGATGAAGCAGCTTGCACAGGATAGAGTAGCATGGAGAGTTGCATCAAACCAGTCTCAGGACTGAAGACCACAGCAACAACAACAAAAGTGCAGTAGTCAAATTGAAAATCTGTTTGAGTGTTCTTAGCGCACTTGTTTAGTTAAATCCATCAAATCATTGTGTAGTTTCGCAATTAGCAGGGGCAGATTTGCATTTTAATATCTGGGACGTGTAAAATTGCGTAGTGTCTGTCATTTGTTTATTTCTTTCAAATAGTCTTTGTACGTTACTGACAGTACAGTTAGCCTTCTGCCACCGAGCAGTGTCACAGCAGTGTGCAAGTAGCAGCATTACTGCATTTACTAGGCAATCTTGTATTTTAATAACCGTTTAAATTTTGTGTCGAATTGTTTGTGCTCTCTGTAGATTAGTTTAGACGTTCTTTGCACAACAGTATTTAGCATGGACAGGGACTGCGACTGCTGTGTTCGGATGCGGGCTGAGTTGGCATCCTTTCGCTCCCAGCTTCAGGCAGCGTTGGCTTCGGTCACATAGCTTGAGGCTGTTGCCAATGGGCATCACTGTGGGAGTCCAGACGGGGGTTTGTCGGGAACGGCCAGCTCGTCCCACACATCCCCCGATCGGACTACGGCTGTGGCTGCCTGGGATACTGCTTACATTGAGGCTGACCCCTCACCTGTGGTAGAGTGGGAGGTCGTCTTGAGGTGTGGCAGGGGACGAAAGACATTCCAGAGGGCTGAACGGAAGGCCTCTCCAGTTTGTCTGACGAACTGGTTTCAGGCTCTGTCTCCGGCTGATACTGATCTTCGGCCGGACATGGCTGATTGTCCTGTTCCAGACGTTGCCCCTCAGTCTGCAAGATCCAGGCGGTCGCAGAGGGTGGGCTTACTGGTAGTTGGGAGCTCCAACGTCAGGTGCGTAATGGGGCCCCTTAGGGATATGGCTCCAAGGGAGGGGAAGAAAACCAACGTGCACTCCGTGTGCATACTGGGGGAGTCATTCCAGATGTGGAAACGGTCCTTCCAGATGCCATGAAGGCTAGGGGGTGCACCCATCTGCAGGCGGTCGCTCATGTCGGCACCAATGATGTGTGTCGCTATGGATCAGAGGAAATCCTCTCTGGCTTCCGGCGGCTATCTGATTTGGTGAAGACCGCCAGTCTCGCTAGCAGGATGGAAGCAGAGCTCACCATCTGCAGCATCGTCGACAGGACTGACTGCAGACCTTTGGTACAGAGCCGTGTGGAGGGTCTGAATCAGAGGCTGAGACGGTTCTGCGACCGTGTGGGCTGCAGATTCGTCGACTTGCGCCATGGGGTGGTGGGGTTTCGGATTCCGCTGGATAGGTCAGGAGTCCACTACACATAGCAGGTGGCTACACGGGTAGCAAGGGTTGTGTGGCGTGGACTGGGCGGTTTTTTAGGTTAGATGGCCTCGGGCAAGTACAGAAAGGGCAACAGCCTCAAAGGGTGCGGGGCAAAGTCAGGACATGCGGGGACCAAGCAGCAATCGGTATTGTAATTGTAAACTGTCGAAGCTGCGTTGGTAAAGTACCGGAACTTCAAGCGCTGATAGAAAGCACCGAAGCTGAAATCGTTATAGGTACGGCAAGCTGGCTGAAGCCGGAGATCAATTCTGTCAAAATTTTTACAAAAGCACAGATGGTGTTTAGAAAGGATAGATTGCATGCAACCGGTGGTGGCGTGTTTGTCGCTGTTAGTAGTAGTTTATCCTGTAGTGAAATAGTAGTGGATAGTTCCTGTGAATTATTATCGGTGGAGGTTATACTCAACAATTGGCTCCTTTTACCGACCTCCCGACTCAGCAGCATTAGTGGCAGAAGAACTAAGAGAAAATCTGGAATACATTTCACATAAATTTCCTCAGCATGTTATAGTCTTAGATGGAGATTTCAATTCACCAGATATAGACTGGGACACTCAGATGTTTAGGACGGGTGGTAGGGACAGAGCATCGAGTGACATTATACTGAGTGCACTATCCGAATATTACCTCGAGCAATTAAACAGAGAACCGACTCGTGGAGATAACATCTTGGACCTGCTGATAACAAACAGACGCGAACTTTTCGACTCTGTAAGAGCAGAACAGGAAATCAGTGATCATACGGCCGTTGCAACATCCCTGAATATGGAAGTAAATAGGAATATAAAAAAAGGGAGGAAGGTTTATCTGTTTAGCAAGAGTAATAGGAGGCAGATTTCAGACTACCTAACAGATCAAAACGAAAATTTCTGTTCCGACACTGACAATGTTGAGTGCTTTTGAAAAAAGTTCAAGGCAATCGTAACATGCGTTATAGACAGGTACCTGCCGAGTAAAACTATGAGGGTCGGGAAAAACCCACCGTGATTCAACAACAAAGTAAGGAAACTACAGCGAAAGCAAAGAGAGCTTCACCGCAAATTTAAACGCAGCGAAAACCTCTCAGACAAACAGAAGCTAAACGATGTCAAAGTTAGCGTAAGGAGGGCTATGCGTGAAGCGTTCAGTGAATTCGTAAATAAAACTCTATGTACCGACTTGACATAAAATCCTAGGAAGTTCTGGCCTTACGTTAAATCAGTAAGTGGATCGAAACAGCATATCCATACACTCTAGGATGATAATGGCATTGAAACAGAGCATGACACGCATAAATCTAAAATACTAAACACCTTTTTCCAAAACTGTTTCAGAGAGGAAGACCGCACTGCAGTTTCTTCTCTAAATCCTCGCACGAACGAAAAAATGGCTGACATCGAAATAAGTGTTCAAGGAATAGAAAAGCAACTGAAATCACTCAACAGAGTAAAGTCCACTGGACCTGACGGGATACCAATTCGATTCTACACAGAGTACGAGAAAGTACTTGCCCCCCCTTCTAGCAGCCGTGTACCGCAAGTCTCTAGAGGAACGGAAGGTTCCAAATGATTGGAAAAGAGCACAGGTAGTTCCAGTTTCCAGAAGGGTCGTCGAGCAGATGCGCAAAACTATAGGCCTATATCTCTGACATCGATCTGTTGTAGAATTTGAGAACATGTTTTTTGCTCGCGTATCATGTCATTTCTGGAAACCCAGAATCTACTCTGTGGGAATCAACATGGATTCCGAAAACAGCGATCGTGTGAGACCCAACTCGCTTTATTTGTTCATGAGACCCAGAAAATATTAGATACAAGCTCCCAGGTAGATGCCATTTTCCTTGACTTCCGGAAGGCGTTCGATACAGTTCCGCTCTGTCGCCTGATAAACAAAGTAAGAGCCTACGGAATATCAGACCAGCTGTGTGGCTGGATTGAAGAGCCTTTAGCAAACAGAACACAACATGTTGTTCTCAATGTAGAGACGTCTACAGACGTTAAAGTAACCTCCGGCGTGCCACAGGGTAGTGTTATGGGACCATTGATTTTCACAATAATCCAACATGGCGGCGAGTGAGTGACGTGCGTTAGCTTGGCTCGCAAGTTTACGTGAAATCTGGAGGTGTTTTAAGCAGTTAGGCTAGTGTACATATACTAAAGCCGTATATCTACTGCCGAGTGTCGTATTTTACATCACATACTGAGCACCAATTACACGAAATCGCACTAAAAATGGAAAATCGCCGAACAACGCGCAGTGCAGCCAACGGCCAGGCGGGCGACAGCGCAGGCGTGGAGTCTACACCGGGAGCTGCGGCCGCTCCGCCCGGCATCGCAGACATCGCCGCACTCGTGAAGGCTGAGGTGAGTGCCGCGCTGCAGGCTAAGGAGACGCTCGGGCTCGTTGTTCAAACCATCACTGATGCTGTCACTGCAGCAGTGACGGACAAAATACAGAAAACGCTGGAGGCGAATGCGAGCGAGATCCGTGCACTGGACACATCGTTAAAAGCAAGTGAGGAGAAAGCACGACTGCTCGAACAGAAATTGATCGAGAAGACGGACGAGCTCGAACAATATCAGAGACGCAATAATCTCAGACTGTTCGGCATTCCAGAGAGCAGCAGGGAGAACACAGATGAACTTGTGATAAACCTTGTCCAAGAAAAGCTAGGCGTGCAGGTGACTCTGAGTGACATTGACAGAAGTCATAGAGTGGGTCGTAAGTCGCCAGGTTCTACAAAACCAAGACCTATAATAGTGAAATTTATGTCGTATAGGAAGAGATCTGAAATCTTCAGAGCAAAGAAGAATCTCGCCAAGTCGGGTCTGACAGTACGCGAGGATCTGACCTCTGAAAGACTGAACATTTTGAAGAGCGCGATTTCGAAATTTGGGCTACATAACGTATGGACAAATGACGGCAGGATAATGGTTAAGACCGAAAACGGAAAGAAAACCATTCGCAGTGTTAATGAACTCGAAAGCCTGTGCTTTAGAAGCTAAATCATGTCTAATCTTGCTGCCACTAACCTGTATGTTTATATTGTTTACACTGTCAACCACTTCGTAACTAATGTATTATCAAATTGTTCGTTTCTCTAAATAGCTATTTTTTTATCTCTAATTATTTTTTCTCGTGTAATATTTGTTATTATTTGTATTATCAACTTTTCGTTTCTCCACATAACTATTTTCATTTTTAATTGTTTTTCTCATGTAATTTTGTTAATTATGGCATAAGGTAGTCTCACTTCCATCCTTAATTAGCAACCCACCATCATACTTTAGTTGTTATCCTCATAAGTGCAATTAATAGCACACTATGTCATAACGTGCAGATTACTCCCGTTGTATTTAGCGAAATTCCTTCCCCTGCCAGCCCACGGCTACTTCCATAACCGTTGCAGACCTCGCTGACCTTGGCCGCAGATCCCGTTGCCTCCCCGGGGACCTACCCCCTCCCCCTCCCGGCCGCTTTCACTGCACAGAACTGGGAGGACACTCCCTCACCCCCCTCCTTCACACGCCTTCCGCATTCCTCATGCGAGACCCTCTTGTCACCGCCAACCATGACCCGCAAACATCGGTCGGCAGCCTCCTCGGGCAATCAACACCCGAACGCACCAAGCTGCATATTGTACATGCAAATGTCCAGTCTCTGCCAGCTCACTTCGACGAGTTCAAATATATATTTCAAACTGCTGATGTACACGTAATACTTTTGTCAGAGACTTGGCTCAAACCAAGTATTCCTACAACTTCCGTAAACCTAGATGGCTATATCTTTCTCAGGAACGACAGATGCAACAGACGAGGGGGCGGAGTAGGGGCGTACATACGCTCTGATTTGTCACCTACAGTACTACACACATCCGACAACAATGTAGATAAACAAGTGGAATATATGTTCATAGAGATCAAATCACTTAACAGAAAGTGCTTAATATGTGTCCTTTACAAACCTCCTAAAGTAGGTGGGTTCGCCTGCTTCGAAACTGCCCTCTCTAGTCTCGAATCGTCATATGAACATGTAATTATAGCTGGTGACACTAACATTAATTTTCTGTGCAATAGTCCTTCCACTGGGAAATTTAAGAGGATGCTTTCTTCCTCAAATATGACGCTACTTCAGCTGGCACCTACTCATCACACGACTACCAGTCACACTTTCATAGATATATTCGCAACGAAATCCCCGAACAGAATAATCCGCACCTCTCAAATATCTGCGCCTGGCATGTCTGCCCATGACATCATTTCCATGACGTATTCACTAGAATGCCCTAGAAAGAAACAAAAACTGTCTACATACCGAGACCTCAAACGCATAAATTTGCCTGAACTCGAAACTGAGGCACAAGAAATAGTTTGGGGGATGACCTCTACTCCCCTCATGGACATAAACGACAAACTCCACGATTTCACTAACAAAATTACTCAACTATATGACAAATATGCTCCAATAAAGACCAGAAAAGCAAAAAGGCAACCTGCACCTTGGCTGACTGATGAACTAAAACAGCTCATGAATCTCAGAGATGCTGCACATCGAGCATACAAGATACACCCTACACCTGAAAATCACGTTGTATACAAGCAGAAACGAAACAAAGTCAGTCAAGCGGTGAGAAACGCTAAGCTCAGACATGCCCGTACATTAGCTGACAATAGATGTAGACCAGCTATCCTGTGGAAAAATCTCCGTAGTCTCGGTTTAGGCAAAATAAAAGTTGCAGAAAATCCCATGGTCCCAGCTGAAGAACTAAACCGATTCTTCACATTACCTGCAACCAAAATTGATCCGCAAAAAAAACAGAGAATCATTGATTACTTCATTGGGATGAACGACTGCAGCAAAGAAAAATTCTATCTACAGCACGTCACTTGCAGTACTGTCAAGAAAGCCATAATGCGGATTAGATCAGCATCTACTGGACATGATGGTATCACTATCCAGATGGTAAAACTTATTATTGACCAACTACTGCCCTCTATAACAGACATTTTCAACGATTCATTAATCACAAGTGTTTTCCCTGAGGCCTGGAAACTGGGACAAATTAAGCCACTGCCTAAAAAGGACATCGCCACAGCAGCCTCTGACTACCGCCCCATCTGCCTTCTTCCTGCACTATCAAAGGCCTTAGAATATATAATTCATGACCAGCTCACCAACTACCTAACTACTAACAACCTATTAGACGAATACCAATCAGGTTTCCGTAAACATCGAAGCACAACATCCGCTCTGATAAAGGTAACAGATGACCTGAAACTTGCCATGGACAGACAAGAAGCGACTATCATTTGCTTCTTAGATTTCAGCAAAGCATTTGATACTGTCGACTTCGACATCTTACTAGCCAAACTTAGCGGTCTAAATTTCTCACCAAGCGCAGTGCAATGGTTTCGCTCATACATGACGTCTCGTCAGCAACGCGTCCTGTCTGGGGATATAAAATCACAATGGCGGCAGGTAGTGTCAGGCGTTCCCCAAGGCTCAGTATTAGGTCCTATACTCTTCTCTCTTTATGTCAATGATGTGCCATCGGTCCTGACCTATTGCAAATACCATATGTATGCTGATGACCTTCAGTTGTATCTAAGTGCGAAACCAAGCAATCTCAAGAAAGCTATTGAAAATTTCAATACTGACCTCAACGCACTGTCAAAATGGGCACAGGACATAGGTCTAAAACTAAACCCATCTAAAACCCAAGCGGTACTTGTTGGTCACTCTAAGCAGCTTAGCCCAAAACACCGGGAATCCGTACCACCTCTTATCCTAAATGGAACAATTATTAACTTCTCGCCCTCAGCAAAGAGTTTGGGAGTAATAATAGATGAAAATCTAAATTGGACAGAGCACGTAACTGCAGTGTGCAAAAAAGCATCAGCATCCCTTCATGTCCTACAAAAATATAAAAAACTCTTCCCTTTCGATCTGAAAAAGAAATTAGTACAAACGCTTATACTCCCAATCATTGACTACAGCGATATTATCCTACAAGGCCTCTCTCAGGAAAATTCCTGACGTCTAGAACTGGTCACGAATGCCTGCGTCCGATATATCTGTGACGTTCGACTTTTTGATCACATTTCACCAGCATATGCAAAATTGTCCTGGCTGCGTGCAGACAAACGCAGAGATTTCCATACACTCTGTCTCATCTACTGCCTTATAAATGTACACTGTCCCTCATATCTCTCCTCGTCCCTAACACTCATGTCGGAACAACATGACAGAAACACACGTTCCCATCATAATAAAATCCTCTCCGTTCCACTGCATCGCTCAGTCACCTTCTCCAAGTCCTTTACAGTAGCGGGAACCCGACTCTGGAATAACCTCCCTCGTTATGTTAGAGAACTTAAAAACATGACCGGCTTCAAAAAACAATTAATGACGTATCTACTTAAGCAACAGTAATGCCTTCCTCTGTACATGAGTGCACTTCACCTCATTACTTCCCTCTCTCCCCCTCCTTAAACCTCCCTTACCCAAAACTCGCTATACTAGTAAACATCTACTTTACACACCAAAATATTAATGTACATCTGCACAAACCTTCATTACTATTGCGAATCTTTCTCATGTTTGTCATTATTATTTGTTTTTTTTTTACTGTTATTATTATTGCTTTCAACATAATCTGTATGTATAGCACCTGATGTAAAAATACTGCCAGCATTTACTTTATTAGGTCTTAGTCATGTTTATCATTATTATTTGATTTTTTGTTTGACTGTTATTATTATTGCTTTTATCATAATCTGTATGTATAGCAACTGTTGTAAAAATACTTCCGCATTTACTTTATTAGGTCTTAGTCACTAGTCTTTATTCATATTGTCACTAGAGTAAGCTAATTTTCTCATTTAAACTATGTTCATGATGTTACTCTGATGTGTGAAATGCTGCATGTGTGGAACACTGGTCCGATGTAAGAGAGGGCCTGATGGCCCTAATCTGATCAGGTTAAATAAATAAATAAATAAATAAATAGTAGATAGTGTCGGAAGTTCCATGCGGCTTTCCGCGGATGATGCTGTAGTATACAGAGAAGTTTCAGCATTAGAAAATTGTAGCGAAATGCAGGAAGATCTGCAGCGGATAGGCACTTGGTGCAGGGAGTGGCAACTGACGCTTAACATAGACAAATGTAATGTATTGCGAACACATAGAAAGAAGGATCCTTTATTGTATGATTATATGACAGCGGAAAAACACTGGTAGCAGTTACCTCTGTAAAAATCTGGGAGTATGCGTGCGGGACTATTTGAAGTGGAATGATCATATAAAATTAATTGTTGGTAAGGCGGGTACCAGGTTGAGATTCATTGGGAGAGTCCTTAGAAAATGTAGTCCATCAACAAAGGAGATGGCTTACAAAACACTCGTTCGACCTATACTTGAGTATTGCTCATCAGTGTGGGATCTGTACCAGATCGGGTTGACAGAGGAGATAGAGAAGATCCAAAGAAGAGCGGCGCGTTTCGTCACAGGGTTATTTGGTAAGCGTGATAGCGTTACGGAGATGTTTAGCAAACTCAAGTGGCAGACTCTGCAAGAGAGGCGCTCTGCATCGCGGTGTAGCCTGCTGTCCAGATTTCGAGAGGGTGCGTTTCTGGATGAGGTATCGAATATATTGCTTCCCCCTACTTATACCTCACGAGGAGATCACGAATGTAAAATTAGAGAGATTCGAGCGCGCACGGAGGCTTTTCGGCAGTCGTTCTTCCCGCGAACCATACACGAGTGGAACAGGAAAGGGAGGTAATGACAGTGGCACGTAAGGTGCCCTCCACCACACACCGTTGGGTGGCTTGCTGAGTATAAATGTCGATGTTGATGTAGCTGAGTGGTCAGCGCGACAGAATATCAATCCTAAGGGCCTGGTTTCGATTCCCGAGTGGGTCGGAGAAAAAAAAAAATGTTGAAATGTGTGTGAAATCTTATGGGACCTAACTGCTAAGGTCATCAGTCCCTAAGCTTACACTCTACTTAACCTAAATTGTCCTAAGGACAAACACACACACCCATGCCCGAGGGAGGACTCGAACGTCCGCCGGGACCAGCCGCACAGTCCATGACTGCAGCGCCATACACCGCTCGGCTAATCCCGCGCGGCTGGGTCGGAGATTTTCTCCGCTCAGGAACAGGGTGTTGTGTTGTCCTAATCATCATCATTTCATTCCCATCGATGCGCAAGTCGGCAAAGTGGCGTCAAGTAGAAAGACTTGCACCCGCCGAACGGTCTACCTGGCGGGAGGCCCTAGCCACACGACATTTACATTTTACTATGTAGGGATATGAAATGGAATGATGACATAGGCTCAATCACGAGTAAAGAAGCTGTTAGAAATCGGTTTATTGGTAGAATATTGGCGAAACGTAATCAGTCTAGAAAGTATATTGCTTACAATTTGTTCGTGAGACTCAACCTCGAGTATTCCTTATGGTTGTCGGACACGTACCAAGCAGGACTAACAGGGAATATTGAACATATACAGAGAAGGGCAGCATGAATGGTCACAGGTTTGTTTGGCATGCTAGAGAGTGTCATAGAGATGTTGAAGAAACCGAGTTTCAGACACATGAAGATAGACGCTGTTAATAAAATTCTTTAGGTTTGGGACCGCATTGTCAACTATAAAATTCCGACGTTTTGAAGACTATTGCAAGATTCATTCCTCAGTGTGTATTGCTAACTGCCGAATGGGCGCAGTTTGATTACTTATATACTATCGAGGAATGCTGTCATTGGATATGGGGGTGAGGAGGAAGGGTATCAGGTGTTCTTTTATTGGTCTTAGCAGTGCGTGTTGTCGTTGGCGGAAACAGGCGATTTCCATTGGAGTTTCCTTTGTTGCTTGGCATTGGCGGAAATCGGCGAATAGGAATCTGAGTGGTTACTGCAGCGTAGCGCTGTTTACTGACTGCCTAGTATCGACTAGGGCACCCCAGCACTCTGTGTACCCACCGCGCGCCTGTTGCTTTGCGAGGGCTGTCCTTCCGCAAAGCTGTCACTGCTGGCAGCCAAGACGCTGGGTGTCGGTACCCGTCTTCTCTATTCATGTTGTCGGGTCGCCTGGCTATTTCTATAGCCTCTCTAATCTTCCTCCTCAAACTAAACGGCTGTTTCGCCAGTACGCGGGCGTCTCGAAATTCGATTTTCATCCTGCACTGTTCCTGGTGTTCTGCCACCGCTGATTTGTTGTATTGTTTGAGACGGATGTATCTCTCGTGTTCAGATAACCTTGTGCTTATTGGACGCCCACTCTCGCCAACACACACCAGTCCACATTCGCACCCGATTTCATAGACTCCGGTTCAAAATGGTTCAAATGGCTCTGAGCACTATGGGACTCAACTGCTGTGGTCATCAGTCCCCTAGAACTTAGAACTACTTAAACCTAACTAACCTAAGAACATCACACACATCCATGCCCGAGGCAGGATTCGAACCTGCGACCGTAGCAGTCGCACGGTTCCGGACTGCGCGCCTAGAACCGCGAGACCACGGCGGCCGGCTAGACTCCGGTGGCATGAAGCTTGTCAACTGTATCTTTCGTCGAGCCCAGAACGTCTTTTATTTTGTTGTTGCTACGAAAAATCGACTTTATACCTGGCCGACGGAGAATTTCGTCCAGACGTTCAGTTACCCCTTGTACGTATGGTAGCAGAACGGTGTTCCGTGCTTCGTTCTGCGTTTCCCTATTGCAGAGATGCAGGGACACCAATGCTGTGCCAAAATTTTTACGGCTGACGTCCCACATAAAATCGAACAAGGCCAGTAATATCTGTATACGAGCCAGCAAAGCTTTGTTGCCGGAAAGGATCAGCCACATTCGTGGTAGTCTCGACGTGAACAACACAAAACTGTGTGAAGTGCACCTCTTCCTGGTGGAAAACTGAATGAGGAAGACTGGGATAAGATCGACAGGTTAACCTTCCAACAAGCCACAAGGTCAAGTGAATGTACCACCAGCCGCTAGATGACGAAGTTCGACAATATCAACAGAAAACAACGGATGAAGGGTCAATTCTGGACACGTGACGAACAGTGGTGAAACTCTCCAGCCACACCTTGAGCGATGCATCCACACAAGTACTGGCTAGAGGGATAAACTTGCAATCGCACCAAAAGTAGTACCGAAAGAAGACATTATCGAACCACTGGAGGCTTCGGTTCGTCAACTACCGCAACCAGAGGCAGAGAAGATCCGGCAAGAAACAGTACGAGTCTTGGCTCATGCAAAGCCTCAGAAGCAAAACAGCAGTAAGGAGGAGTGTCATGCCATTAAGGAGCTGAAGAACAACTCTCAGATAGTGGTAATACAGGCAGACAAGGGAAATGCCTCCGTAGTGCTGGACGCAGTAGATTACGACAAGCGGATGGAGTATCTTCTGAATGAACGCATTTACCTTAAACTCAATGGGGATCCGACGGCCAAGAAAATGAAATGGACGTAAGCGCTGCTGAAACAAACTAGGATGTAATTTGACACGGCCCGAAGACTCACTCCACAAGTTCCACAGTTACCAAGAATATATGGTGTACCAAAGGTCCACAAAGGAGCCTTTCCTTTACGGCCCACAGTGACTAGTATTAACTCACGCACCTACAAACTAGCAAAAGAAATGGCTCCAAAGCTTAGACAACTAGTGAGCCACACAGATTCATACGTCAAGGACTCCATGCACTTTTTAGCACTTCTGGAAAAAAGCGTGTCTCCGGTACGGATCTGATGGTCACTTTCGACGTGAAGTCTTCATTCACGAATGTACCCGTGACGGACACCATGAACATCTTAGAGGAACGCGTGGCACCTGACATCTGCGAACGAGTGTGCCATTGTTTGATTGTAAGGTGTCAGGCAAATCCAACACCTTCCATGAAAACCCTGACATGATAAGCAAATCCGGCAGTATGTCACATAGCTCCGAATAAATCCTGACATTAAATTAACCAAAGTAATACGATCAACGAGTGAGCAAATGGAATACCACAGACAAACACAAGAACGCCTAAATGCCTGTCATACCTTCCCACCGTGAAACAGACGCAGTTCTGAGGGGAGAAACGAGAACAGAAGCCGAGAGCAGAATCGTGTAGGCTAGGAGGCCCTACGATAAGGGACGGACACCCACGTCGCTAGTCGACCGCCAAAACCAACCCCCAGCCCATGTTAAAATATAGATCCCTCCAGAATAACAGTATAGATCTTACGGTAACACTAAAAGGGCCACACCAGCTGCAAGTTTTAGCGTGAGACTTTTTCGCGTCTCTGTTACGTTGCAAACGTTAAAAACATTGCCCCTCCTCGAAAAGTATAACGTTTCTCATTGGATAGACAGAATTTTGTAGGCGGAGCTTAGGGTTAACATTGAGACCCTGATTGGTCAGTTGAAAACACAGCAAGATAGCTTTTTTTTAAACCAACTTCGGTAAATTGTAGTAAGGAGAAGTTAGGAGAGAGTTGCTTCCAAGACGGCGAGATGTGTGGAGCTGTGCCGCCCACCGCCCCCTGATGCTGCCTAAACACCGACAAGGTAACGAACGCACGCGATGCCGCATTTTTGAGTGCACAAGGCTTCACTCAGAACTGCAGAAGTCTCTTCTGTTACAACCCCGTTTTGCGTAATACTAGTGTCGATCGTCAATTAAAGCTCATGGTATTCGCATTTGCTACGTGAACTTAAAATCTGAAACACGATGATTTTTCTGTTATATAATTATTGAGAAGCCACATCAGCTACTGTAATTTACGACAAGTTAGATAAGTAATTAAAGATAATTGAGGGTCACTGTAAATCATTTGGATAGTTTTCTCTTTTATGAAACTTAACTTAAACCTAGATTATAGATGTGATATGGCATAGGTCATCCTTCGATCCATTGTAGAACTTGGAAACCCATTCAGGGAATATTCGTTCACATGTTTGTTGAACGCAGTTGGTTTTTATCATCCTGTTTTAAAATATTTCCTTTTATCAATAGTGCAATTTATAAACAATGTTTTGTGAGTAGAATAAAATTTCCAATGGTAAACTTAACTGCTTTTTCGACGTTATTTTACCAGCTAACTAAAAATAGGAAAGCCCTGAACCCCTTCCACTAAATTTAGTTAGTATTAAGATTCTTTTACAGGGAGTGCAGTGGAGCTGACGCTGAAATCATTAAGAATTTGATTATATCATCGCTAGTCTCAGTGAACTCTTCTGAACTCTACATGTCATGTGTGGTCTGGCGTCTCCTTACCAGCAACAGGTCCCAGTTTCAAACTAGTCAATTCCCTAAAAAACACGCTCAGAGCGTTGTTGCGCGAAAGTGGTAGGGAGACACGACTTGGAACTAACAGACACCACGCAGATTGTTAGATGATGACCACCTATTTCAGGTGGAAAGGGGATTTCTGTGATCAGACGGACAGCGTAGCTATGGGTTTTCCTCTAACGGCGGTCGCAGGAGACATCGTTATGCAAGCGTTCGAAGAAACGGCACTCCAGTCCGCGCCATTGCGCCCAGAATGCTCGCTACGATACGTTGACGACACCTTTGCCATCTGGCCACACGGAGAAAAAGAGCTGCAGAAGTTCCACTAACATCTCAATCAGCAGCACGGCAAAATTCACTTTACCATGGAGATAGAAAAGAACGGCGTATTGCCTTTTCTAGACGTGGAAGTTTGCCGTAAGCAGGATGGGAAGTTTGGACACAGAGTTTATAGAAGGCCTGCCAACACTGACAGGTACCTGCATGCATCCTCCCACCACCATCCTACGCAAAGAAATCGATCCTGCAAGCTTTAACTAAGAGAGCCTACAGGATCAGCGATGAACACACTCTCAAAGCTGAACAACAGAACCTCAGGTCCATTTTTGGAACTAATGGCTACGACGTGATGATGATACCTAAAACTAGGGCGCCAAAGGAGGAGGGCAACATCGAAATGCAGAACGAAGAACGGAACACCGTCCTGCTATCACACATACAAGGGGTTACTGAACGTCTGGAGAAAATTCTCCGTCGGCCAGGTATTAAGCCGATTTTTCGTAGCAACAACAAAATAAAAGACGTTCTGGGTTCAAAAATGGTTCAAATGGCTCTAGGCACTATGGGACTTAACATCGGAGGTCATCAGTCCCCTAGACTTAGAAGTACTTAAACCTAAGGACATCACACACATCCACGCCCGAGGCAGGATTCGAACCTGCGACCGCAGCAGCCGCGCGGTTTCAGACTGAAGCGCCTAGAACCGCTTGCCTACAGATGTTCTGGGCTCGACGAAAGATACAGTTGATAAGTTTCATGTCGCCGGAATTTATGAAATCGGATGCGAATGTGGACTGGTGTGTGTTGGCGAGACTGGGCGTCAAATAAGGAAGGTTATCTGAACACGAGACGTATATATCCGGGTCAAATAATACAACAAATCAGCGGTGGCAGAACACCAGGAACAGCACAGGAAGAAGATCGCGACGCCCGCGAACTGGCGTAACAGCCGTTTAGTTTGAGGAGGGAGAGCAGAGAGGCTATAGAAATAACCAAGCGACCCGACAACATGAATAGGAATGACGGGTACCGCCTCCCAGCGTCTTGGCTGCGTTACTAAACAGCGCTACGCTGCAGCAGCCGCTCAGATTCCTATTCGCCGATATCCACCAATGGCAAGCAATAAAGGAAACTCCAATGGAAATAGCCTATTTCCGCCAATGAGAAAACGCAATGCAAAGTCCAATAAAAGAACACCTAATACTCTTCCTCCTCATCCCCTTATCCAATGACAGAGTTCCTCCACAGTACAAGTAGTAAGTAATCAAGTAGTAAGTAATCAAACTAGCGCCCATTCGGCAGTTAGCAAAACACCCTGAGGGAGGCGTCTTACAGTAGTCACCAAAACTTCGGTATTTTATAGTTGACAATGCGCTCACAAACCTAGAAGAATTTTATTAACACTGACAACGGCCGCGGAAGCCTACGTTTACACGATAGAAGCAGTCTATTCCGTGTAAACGTCTAACAGAGTTTCAAGTACCGTCTTTAAGTGATGATTCCAGGAATACATGACAACCCCCTACGTATCGCTCACATAGGGATCAGCAGGAGAAGATTAGATTAATTACAGCACACACAGAGACATTTAAACAATCATTCTTCCAGTGCTCCGTATGTGAATGGAACGGGAAAAAACCCTGATAACTAGTATAAAGGGAAGGGCCCTGCTTCATGCACTTCACGGCTGTTTGCAACGAAAGCAGATGCAGTGTAGACGTAGAATAGGTTTTAACGTCTTGCCTATTGACCTTCGCCCCATGATCTTCACCGACGTTTCGTAAGTGATTTTTCTAACGTTTCGTCAGCAGGAGTGCGCAGCCAGCGGGCATCCCTAGGTGAAAACATTGGTTACCGAAATTAAGCACCGTTGGGTGTGGTCAGTATATGGATGGGTGACCGTCCAGAAACGTCGCACGCTGTTGACATTTTACCCTTTACAATTACGGTGGAAAGGGCAGGAGAGGTGGTGACGTGAGTCCCTGATCATCAGTCTCTTTACCCAAACATCCTGGATTCAATTCTTAACCTCTCGACAGTGGCTCATGAAGTGAGGGCATGAGACTCTGTAAACGTAGATCTGTCCGTCGCGTCGGATGGGGACTGTAAGCTCAGTGGCCCCCTTGGTGCTCTCCGAGAGGAGCAGGCTATGTGCCGGCACTGAGCTTCACCCTCTCTCGTCTCTCATCATTTACAACACGAACACGACACACACACCCATTACAGTCTCACACAGCTTAGCAGATACACTTACACATACAACCAATTAGCTTTCTGAATCTCCAGGGTCTCCCAGCCATTCATACTATACGACTTTATTTCAGCAGGGCTGGGTGGCATTGTCAAAGATGCACTCTCCATTGTTGGTGGCGAACTATAAACTGTCGAGCCCGCTGCCGGAGATTATATGTAGTTGTCGCACCAACGTCTGAGGTCCTTACCCTGGTCATTACCACTATGTTTCTGCCCTTGTTACCTGGAATGGTCGTTTTCTGCAACACATCCAAGATACGCTTACTTTGAACCTTCCCTCTTTCTTGTTAAAACTGTTGTCATGTTTGTGAGTTTTGGAAAATTTGGAAATTTGTGGTAAGATCTTATGGAACCAAACTGCTGAGATCATCGGTCCCTAAGCCTACACACTATTTAATCTGACTTAAACTAACTTACGCTATGGACAACACATACACCCATACCCGAAGGAGGACTCGAACCTCCGACGGGTGGAGCCGCAAGGACCTTGACAAGGCGCCACAGACCGCGCGGCTACCCCGCGCTTCGTGAGTTTTGGGTTCTTTGAGCAAGCGGGCATAGCAGCTTTCTTCACGGTGGGAAACTCCGTGTCGGCGAATTTTATTATATGGAAGGTCTCACACAGAACGTCCTCCGCCACAGCCGATGTCTCCACCTATCCCAACATGCAGTACCAGCTATTTTCGGTGATACTGATAACGATGGATCTTCCACTCATTCGAAAATAGAATTTTCCACGTTTATATGGTTTGCAGTATACTTCCAACGTTGCAAGTGAGTCCCTTTTGTTACCTGCCGAACTGAGACACTCGCCGGCCTTCTTCGCAGTTTGTATATAGTCTTTACGCCGTTTTTGCACAATATGCGGCCGATCCTGTCGGTCATCCTGAAGAATGTATGACAGAAAAGCCGAACCAGACATATTTTGAATTTTTTTTCCCTACATTCTCAATAAAGAGGGGCACTTGGTGTACTGACTGACAATAAAAGTGAAGCGCCCAGACAGGGAAGAGGAAGCAAAGTGAAACTTCACGGGTTGAGATTGGTATGTGATGATATTTGAGTGATTAGGTAAGTAAACTTGGTTGATTGATTTGGGGGAGGGGACCAAACAGAGAGGTCATCGGTCCCATGGAATTAGGGAAGGATGGCGAAGGAAGTCGGCCCTGCACTTTCAAAGGAACCATCCGGCCTTCTGTCTGAGGAAATTTAGGGAAATCACGGAAAACCTAAATCAGGATGGCCGGACATGGGTTTGCGCCGTTGTCCTCCCAAATGCGAGTCCAGCGTGCTAACACTGCGCCACATCGCTCGGTAAGTCAATTTTACAAACCACCTGGAAGTATTAGTCCACTTGCTATTACACTGCATCCTCTCTGTCCTGTGTGCATTAACTGATTCGGTTGGGGCCGGCCAGTGTGGCCGAGCGGTTCTAGGTGCTTCAGTCTGGAACCGCGCTACCACTATTGTCGCAGGTTCGAATCCTGCCTCAGGCATGGATGTGTGTGATGTCCTTAGGTTAGTTAGGTTTAAGTAGTTCTAAGTTCCAGGGGACTGATGACCTCAGATGTTAAGTCCCATAGTGCTCAGGGCCATCTGAACCAAGTCTGATTCGGTTGGGAAGCATGTCATAAAGCCGTTATATCTTCTTCTGAGGCAAGCTCGCCCTCAATTGTGGTAAATGTTTATTCGTATTCTGGGTGACATCACTGAGACCGAGTTGACATTCCGGTTGGTTCGAAACGTGTTCTATCGGGAACAGGTATGACTTTCTTCTGGCCATGGGAGAACCTCAGCACCGTACAGACAGTTCACTGTGACTTACGCCATGTGTGGATAAGATTGTCCGGTTGAAAAATGACATCAAGGCTGTGTATTATTAGAGATAGCACGTGAGGACGCATTATGTCCTTGATGTAAGGTTCTGCCGTCGTAGTTCACTCAACCACTGCCAGCTATGACTTGAAGTCATACCCGGATGATCCCCATACCATGGCGCAAGGAGTGACATCACTTGCCTCTCCAAAGCATTGAAGAATGGAACCTCTCCCCAGGTAGACGCTATACTCGCTAACGATGCTCATCTGGGGTAGAACAGAGTCGCACTTCACCGTTGAAGACAATGCGACGGCCATTTATAAGCCGTCGATGCTTTCCGGTCTCTGCATCACTCCAGATGCAGCCTTCTTTGTCGGAATGACAAAGAACGTTGCAGGAGTCCGTCACTTGTAGTCAGATGACAGGCGTAGATCTGAAGAGGCTATGATGTGGTAGGTGCACAACACGGGAGTCCAATGATCAACTTGAGGAGAAGTATATCTTCTCTCACATTCCCATGCAGTCCAACAGCTAATCCCTCTCACATCAGGATGCTCCACCTATCTAGATATTGCAAGATTCTACCAGAAGGCCAAATAGAGATCCAGAATGAGATCCAATTCAAACTCTGTCAGATCTGATAATGGTGTCTGACACAAGTAAGCTGCACTTCTGTATCCTATGCAGTTATCACTCATCATCTGACGCTGTTGAAAGCCCATTTCTATAATCTCCCAGGCCTGGTAACAACAAAAGCACGAACCACACTCTGGTGCCCTTTCCTACCTGTCAATTGGAACCTCAGCTCTTATGGAGTGTACGTGTGCGATGTTACTTTGACATGTGGCTTCTGGATGTTTTACTTTTTTTGTCAGACAGCAGTGCCAAAATGGGAATTCCTGGCCAAGAGTAGTCTACTGGCATCAAAGGTAGCTCTTAAATTGAGGAAGAAATATCTGAGAATGTACATTTTGAGCACAGCATTGTGTGGTAGTTAACCATGGAAGTATTTGAGATGTGATGCCACACATGAAATCAGGTGGACTGGTAAGATAAGAAATTAATAGCTTCTCCGCAGAATCGGCTAAGAAAGGAACGTATGGGAAACACTGAAAAGGAGAAGGGGCAGGATGATGGGACATGTGTTAAGACACCAGGGAATAACTTACATAATGGTGCTAGAGGGAGCTGTAGAGGGTGAAAATTGTGACGAGCCAGTTGCTCGGCCACCATTGACCAGACGTTTTCAATTGGTGAGAGATCTGGAGAATGTCCTGGCCAGGGCAGCAGTCGAACATTTTCTGTATCCAGAAAGGTCCGTACAGGACCTGCAACATACGGTCGTGCATTATCCTGCAGAAATATAGGGTTTCGGAGGGATCGTATGAAGGGTAGAGCCACGGGTCGTAACACATCTGAAATGTAACGTCCACTGTTCAAAGTTCCGTCAATGCGAACAAGAGGTGACCGAGACGAGTAACCAATGGCATCCCATACCCTCATGCCGAGTGACAAGCCAGTATGGCGATGACGAGTACACGCTTCCAGTGTGCGTTCACCGCGATGTCGCCAAACACGGATGCGACCATCATGATGCTGTAAACAGAACCTGGATTCATCCGAAAAAATGACGTTTTGCCATTCGTGCACCCAGGTTCGTCGTTGAGTACACCATAGCAGGCGCTCCTGTCTGTGATGCAGCGTCAAGGGTTACCGCAGCCACGGTCTCCGAGCTGACAGTCCATGCTGCTGCAAACGTCGTCGAACTGTTCGTGCAGATGGTTGTTCTCTTGCAAAAGTCCCCATCTGTTGGCTCAGGGATCGAGACGTGGCTGCAAGATCCGTTACAGCCATGCGGATAAGATGCCTGTCATCTCGACTGCTAGTGATACGAACCCGGTGGGATCCAGCACGGCGTTCCGTATTACCCTCCTGAACCCACCGATTCCATATTCTGCTAACAGTCATTGATTCTCGACCAACGCGAGCGGCAATGTCACGATACGATAAACCGCAATCGCGATAGGCTACAAGCCGACCTTTATCAAAGTCGGAAACGTGATGGCACTCATTTCTCCTCCTTACACGAGGCATCACAACAACGTTTCACCAGGCAACGCCGGTCAACCGCTGTTTGTGTATGAGAAATCGGTTGGAAACTTTCCTCATGTCAGCACGTTGTAGGTGTCGCCACCGGCGCCAACCGTGTGTGAATGCTCTGGAAAGCTAGTCATTTGCATACCACAGCATCTTCTTCCTGTCGGTGAAATTTCGCGTCTGTAGCACGTCATATTCGTGGTGTAGCAATTTTAATGGCCAGTAGTGTAAATGAGGACGTAGGTGCAATTGCTACTCTGAAATGAAGAGGTTGGCGCAAGAGAGGCCATATCAAACCAGTCAGAAAGGGTTGAAAAAAAACCTCCTGTCACTCACACATTCCGAGGGAGGGCAGCACGTGCTGCTTCACGGAGTGCGCTGCTGTTATCCAGAGCTCCTGATTGCCGCTCCGTCGCTGGATGTCGGCCACTGCGGTCTACAGCACCGATGAATATTCATCGCCGCAGGCGGTCTGTGTACAGAGGGCCCTCCCTAATCGTTGGTAGATTCTGCGATGGGAGACAGAGTGGGCGCTAAACAATCAAGGCAGTCACCGAACTCGAAGTTGCCAGTTGCTGAGCCCAACTCTAGTCTGGAAATACGGATAGCTAACAATCTTGTCTGCATAAAAATGAATGTCTGTCTGTCTCTTCGGAACATGCGAAAGTAATGTTTCGATTTGCATGCGTTTTTTACAAAATGATCGCCGCTGTCTGGAGAACGTTCATAGCTACAAAGCTTTTCCAGCAACAAACCATTCCATTAAAACCAACTGCGAAAAAGACACTGCTGCAGTTCTTGCAATGGCAAAATTCCGGTTGATGCCATCACAAAACATATTCCACTTTCACTGAACTTTTGTTTCGTCGATCAAACAATTTATTGAGAAAGTTTTCTGAGAAACTGCTACAAAAAAAAAAAAAATCAAAAAAATCAATAGTTTTGCGAACGTGCTGTTTTGACAGCAAAATCACCAACGTTAATGTAATCAACTACTCTGAAAGCGGACTAATTGCGGGTGAATGTGTCTCCATCAAATAGATTATAGCCGTCGTGAATGCGGACGGTATTTTAAAGTGACCAATTGAGTTACTGAATTCGTTGGATCTTCTTGGTGCCCACCAAATACAAGGTCAATCAAAATCGGGGCACCAATGATTCTTTTTCCGCAACATTAATCCACCTCGATTATGCAGTGGAATCGGGTTTGCCGTCAAAAATATTAGTAGCGCAACAATTATGAATGGCACGTCAAACGGAGTAGATGTGCTCATTCCTTGTATTCTTATCATTCCCACCGAGATATCATTTCATTTTAAACGACTACAGTTCCTCTTTCGCCTAGAATTCTCAGTCACCAGCAACAAAGTACAAGGTCAATCGTTTCAGGTGTGGATGAAATCTGGGAAATTCGTGCTTTTCACATGGTCGGTTATATGTTGGATGCTCATGAGTGGTGGGTGGTGGGGGGGGGGGGGGGATTGGTAGCTCAGTTCTTTTTTTTTTTGTTCGTTTTGCGCCAGACAGAAAGACGAAAAATAATGTGTATTCCAAAGCTCGTGAATAATCTTATTCACATAAAACAGTCATGAAGAAATCATCATGCCCCGTCGAGTTCGAGTCCCGGCCGGGTCGGAGATTTTCTCTGCTCGGGGACTGGTTGTTGTGTTCTCCTTACGTTAGCATCGTTGTTAGTGACAAGAAAATCATCTGTAATACGCTGTCGTATCGTTTTTCCATAACAAGAACGGCTAACTGGACACCTCCCGAAAGCCAATAAATTAAAATAAAAAAGAAATCATTATTTTATTTACTACATATGTAAGCGTCTGTTTCACTTACTTGTTTCTGTTTCCAATAAATTATGAAACAACTGAAACACGCATTGCAATGCATGTCGGGTATTAGCCAAAATTAAAATGAACATTCGTTTGTTTGTTCGTATTCCAATTCGGTTGCGATGAAACATTGGTGAGTTGCTGTGCACAAACCTGCGAAGATTTCTGAAGGGATGGCGGTGAAAAGGGGGTATCCTTGCAGCATAACTCAGGAACATCTGGAATAGTTTTTGTATACGAGGCCCGTTATTTGTATAAAACTGCTGTGGGGGTAGTATACCCCTACACCCCTAAGGGTGGGTGTAGGGGCGAGAAGCCGTGGCATGTAAAATTTTCGTAACTACCGGTATTAATATCGAATCCATAGTGTTCGCCGTAGCTAGGTTAATTGGTGATGTTCCAGATAAATTTTCACTCCTAGGAGTGCGGTCGTGTGGCAAGAGCAACACGTTGGTGAAGTAAACGTGTCTGCTTTGTGAATGTGTACCCACTCAAAGAGAAGAAACAGGCTTTGCAACGTACTATGAGAACTTTAAGTTAGGAATAAAATATCCTTACGCTTGAGATCAGAAATTCAACGGTCATGTATGGAGGTGTTCATCAGGAATCAGCAGCCGAAGTGCGATGATATTTTGGTAAACGGTAATGCATCAGTTTCCAATAAAATCGACTAACGTTTGGCCTGAAACAATAGAAAAAACAAAAAATAAGCGACCAACACGACTGCTATGAAGAACGATACCGACTGGAGGCAATGAACAGTCAGTAAAACTTGTACTTCCTACGTCGTTCCTTTTGACGTTTTGCGGGAAACGCACCGAATTTTCGTAAAAGGGACATTAGGGAATTTTACGGCTCTGATATGCTGGACAGCGAAGTCTCAGTACATGTAGTGCCAAACCTTTTCTACCCCCTTAATTCTATAATTTCTTTATGAGACACATAAAGAAAGGAGGCACTTAAAGACTGAATGCAATTAAAAAGCGGGGGTTTAAATATAAACCTCCTTTCCGATACCGGTAATTCTATAACCCCTTTATGAGGCAGTTAAAGAGCGAAGGTGGAAATATAGAAGCACAAATCATTGCACTTAAGAAATGAGAGAACATAACCCTGTCCGCTATTTACGGACGACCATGAGAACACAGCCAAGGATGAAAAAGGCGTAACTTACATTTTCAGAAACTGAATGAGCATTAGGAGTGGGACTTGGAAGTAAATTTTGGAAAAAAAGAAGTGCGGAAGTGCATGAAAAGGACTCAGAATTTTTGCGAACATTACCTCATGAGTGTCACACTAATAGTCGATGGAAGGGACTATCAAGATGTGTGTAAAGTGAAGGTCATAATTAAACTGATAGACTCAATATTATGAAATGAAGTATCTGCAGTTTTATAAAGAAGCGATTTTGCAAGAGCTTAGCAGAAATGATCGTGTCATATGGGACAGAAATGAGGACACGGACAAAGAAAATGAATGAAGGTAGCAATACAATGGAGAATGTGTTGCACAACCATAATAACGGACAGGGAAAGGAATGAAAGCATTAAGGCAAATGTTGGAAAGAACGGAAGCAGCTAAAATAGTATGGATGGTTACAGGATAGTGTGGATGGTTACAGGAAACATAAGAAACTGTGGGCATGAAAATATCTGAGCGCATTTACAGAAAAATATTCTGTAAAATAACTGGACAACTCTCTCTCTCTTGTGGTACCACCCTTTTTCTGTCACTTTTTCTCTTTTAGTGCAAATGTTTATAAGGTACCTGCTCAAGTTATCTACAGGGTGGTTATAATTAAACTTTCCCTATTTAACACTTTATAACACCGAAATTAATCACCGTACGAGTACCAAACTTGGTAGCATTAACGTCAGGGACAAGGTGAAGAGAAATAATGCAGCATCTATTCAATTGAAACAATTTTAGTGTGCTGCTACGGTACATCATACCATTATACACCGCTACCATTACTGCCTACAAAATGGGCTCAATATGGCGGCCGTCAGTGTCCATAACAGTCTGAAAATGCAGGATTGCACTCTGTACAGAAGAACGATGCTTGTTCTTAGGTATTCTGGCTACTTCTCTTGATATGCTGCGCTGCAGATCAGCGCATGTGTGAATGTTCTGCTGGTAAAGCCTGCCTTTCAGGTAGCCCCACAACCAGAAATCACAGGACGTGAGATCAGGTGATCGGCTGATAATTCGATCGTTTCCAGATGTTTTTCGGAGAAGTAGGTGAACTTCTCGAGCGATGTGCCGTCGGGGCCCATCTTGCATGAAAACTGTTGTGTTCAATGCGTCTTTCTCCGGTAGGGAGGGTATGACATGCTGGCGTAATATATCGCAGTAATGCTGGCCAGTCACACTGCACATCTTTGGTCCGTGAGCGCCAACCTGTTCAAAAAAGAATGGACCAATGATGAAGGTAGCCGTGAAGCCCCACCATGTGGTGACACGTTCACCATAAAGAGGAATTTCATGCACAGTGACTGGAGGTGAAGATCCCACACTCGGAAATTCTGTGTGTTCATCTCACTGTCAGACAAAAATGAGCTTCGTCTGTCCATGGGATGGTCCAGGACCAGCCCTCGTCAACTTCAATCCTTGCCAGAAAGTGGAGAACGAAGCCAACACGTCGTTGTGCATACTGCGGTGCAAGCTGCTGCACGATATGGATTTTGTACAGATACCATTTGAGAATGATTTGAAGCACCTTCCGTACAGTGGACCACGGGATGTTCAACTGTCATGACACAACACGCACACTGCTAGGCGATCGGGAATTGTGCACAGCATTGTCTGCCATAGCAAGAGTGATTTCATCAACCACCTGTGGTGCAACCGCTTGTCAGCCGCTTCCCGGAGCGACGCCCAGTTCTCCAGCTGATTCGACCTTTATCATCATGCTGCACGTAGTAGGTGGAGAAAGAGGATCCTTCCATAATCCTTTCAGCCGGCGATATTCTCGAGGTGGAGCTACAGCATTACTGTTGTTTTGATAATAGACCTTCACCAATAATCCCCTGCTCTTTTTGTCCAAACTGGTGTTGATACGTCAACAAGTGCTGTAAGGTAGCAGAATAAATGGTCAGTTTTGCATCTCATATGAGGGAGTTATACGAGGGCAGTTCAATAAGTAATGCAACACATTTTTTTTCTCGGCCAATTTTGGTTGAAAAAGCCGGAAATTTCTTGTGGAATATTTTCAAACATTCCCGCTTCGTCTCGTATAGTTTCATTGACTTCCGACAGGTGGCAGCGCTGTACGGAGCTGTTAAAATGGCGTCGGTAACGGATGTGCGTTGCAAACAACGGGCAGTGATCGAGTTTCTTTTGGCGGAAAACCAGGGCATCTCAGATATTCATAGGCGCGTGCAGAATGTCTACGGTGATCTGGCACGGTGAGTCGTTGGGCAAAGCGTGTGTCATCATCGCCGAAGGTCGAACAAGACTGTCTGATCTCCCGCGTGCGGGCCGGCCGTGCACAGCTGTGACTCCTGCAATGGCGGAGCGTGCGAACACACTCGCTCGAGATGATCGACGGATCACCATCAAACAACTCAGTGCTCAACTTGACATCTCTGTTGGTAGTGCTGTCACAATTGTTCACCAGTTGGGATATTCAAAGGTTTGTTCCCACTGGGTCCCTCGTTGTCTAACCGAACACCATAAAGAGCAAAGGAGGACCATCTGTGTGGAATTGCTTGCTCGTCATGTGGCTGAGGGTGACAATTGTTACAGGCGATGAAACATGGGTTCATCACTTCGAACCTGAAACAAAACGGCAATCAATGGAGTGGCGCCACACCCACTCCCCTACCAAGAAAAAGTTTAAAGCCATACCCTCAGCTGGTAAAGTCATGGTTACAGTCTTCTGGGACGCTGAAGGGGTTATTCCGTTCGATGTCCTTCCCCATGGTCAAACGATCAACTCTGAAGTGTATTGTGCTACTCTTCAGAAATTGAAGAAACGACTTCAGCGTGTTCGTAGGCACAAAAATCTGAACCAACTTCTCCTTCTTCATGACAACACAAGACCTCACACAAGTCTTCGCACCCGAGAGGAGCTCACAAAACTTCAGTGGACTGTTCTTCCTCATGCACCCTACAGCCCTGATCTCGCACTGTCGGATTTCCATATGTTTGGCCCAATGAAGGACGCAATCCGTGGGAGGCACTATGCGGATGATGAAGTTATTGATGCAGTACGACGTTGGCTCCGACATCGACCAGTGGAATGGTAACGTGCAGGCATAGAGGCCCTCATTTCAAGGTGTCGTAAGGCCGTAGCATTGAATGGAGATTACGTTGAAAAATACTGTTGTGTAGCTAAAAATTGGGAAATAACCTGGTGTATTTCAATGCTGAATAAAACAATCCCTGTTTCAGAAAAAAAATGTGTTGCATTACTTATTGAACTGCCCTCGTACATCGTAATGGGAAGGTGAATATGACACCTAACTTACTTCGGTGGTAATGAGCAGATTTGCCTATAAGTATGTAATGCAAAAGGGATGACACACCACTCCCATATAATGCATGTCAATGGGCAGAATGTGAAACAAGCAGCGAGGGAAAACGTTTTGTGTGGAAGCCAGTGTGGGCAGACGCATAGGCCGCACCCTGGGAGACACTGCAGAAAGCTCTAAGGGGGCGTGTCCCACGGCGGGTCAGCGGCTGGACAGGTGACGCATACTGCAGGGCGAGGAATAGGACAGAAACAAGCTTTAGAAAACTGCATTTCTGAATTCCAAATGGATACGAACAAAACCAGTGACGCATTCGACCACGTGAACTGCAAGTGGTACACATGTGATAGACACGTGTAACTTTTTAGGCGTCTGGAGCAGGCACAAAACTTCCGATTGGCGGAAACGCGCCGGGAAGGAGTAAAGTGCCGAGATTTTGACGAAGTTGAATGGTAGGACCCTTGCAGTTGATAGAGACAGTTTCCAAAAAATAAGAGGAACGCTCCTATTGGACAAAAAAAATCCGTGGGGTGGAGAACAAAAGAACTCAGGCGGGGAGAGAGTTCGGCTACGAGAAAGACGAGAGCGAAATTTTCGTGGACTCTTATCTGAACAGGCATCAAGTGCAGAACGGAGCGCATAACGCTTTGTACGGTGCAGAGGAGAAATTTGTGTGAACGTTGCGTTCACAGCGGCTGACCTCCAGCTGGGAATTAGCTGTAGCATCGTTGAGCTCCAACTGTTGAGAAACGAACCAGCCAGTTAGTTAATTGTTCTTGCGAGAACTGAGTGGGCATTATAATGTGCACGCTGCTCCAGCCACGCGCGTGTGTATTGCCATAGTCTGAGACTAGGGATGAGTACATGTTTTCTCGAATATCGAGAAACATAGGGAGAGTTTCTGCTGGAAAATTTAGCAAAGGCTTAATTAGCTTTATAGGAATTTCAGACGGCGAGAGCAGCTAGGCAGACAACTCATCGCAGCTAAGGGAAATACCGCGTGTAGAGGCGTAAACTTGTTGGTTCATCAGCTTGCGTCCACTGTAAACCCGAGCGATTTTGGGTAATCTTTTGCTTGACTTGTCACAAAACTAACGATCCTCTGTAGACTTGATTGTCATCCTAAAAATAGTACCGAACTTTGAACCGGAATTGGATGATTTATCGTAGTACTGGCCAACATCATAACGTAATCGTAAAAATAATTTTGTAAATAAACTTCTAGTTAAAATTTAATACTGTTGTGTTTAGGAGTAGTTCACTTTCAGAGGCCGAGATGCGTTATTTTGACAGCTGTCTTAACACTGTCACATTGTAAACTGTGTAAAAGCGTGTATTTTCGTGACAAAACTGCAATATTAAACAATGCCATTATAGCTTATACAGTTGTGTTCAGTCATAGAATAAGAAACCACCTAACAATAACCTTACAGTGCACTGTGACTGGTCAGGTGTGTGAGACTATGAATCACAGTGACTGACACGGCACTTAGTGGCCATAGTTGGATCTGAACGATGGCGCCGTGACTCATGGAAATCATGCACCCCATACTCTGGACATTAATACTACCAAGTTTGGTACTCGTACCGTAATTAATTTTCGTGTTATAACGTGTTGATTAGGGAAAGTTTAGTTATAACCACCCGGTACGACTGCAAGAGAGAGATTATCTCAGGCTCGTGATATAAAAACGACGTGGATATAATGTGGGACGTTACGTGTACTATGGACTTACTTCTAATTTAGGATTGCGGAGAGTAGGATCGCGGCGGAACTGTAAGTAGCGGCATTGTTCTAAACAGTCATTTTGAATACGGAATGTAACTTGATTAATTATGATAGCATTTCATCTCATACAAGGGGACGATGTATCCTGAAATGAAGTTAAGGAGATCATTTATGGAAAAACATAAGTTCATGAATGAAAAAGTACGTTTAATTCTTTGGTTATTTTAACTCCTCCATCGTCTGTGGCTCGGAACATTATATGGTGTGTCGTAACTCGTAGGGTACTTCGTATCTCGGGAAATCAGTAAAGCCTGCACCACAGTCGTTTATGCTCTATTTTGAGAGATTAATTTCTGCACTTTTATGGAAATCAATACACAACTTGGGCACTGATTCCCATGCTGCAGAGTGAGTACGTCGTAGCACCCAAGACGTGTTCCCCACAGCCTGTGACTATTTTAAGAATTTTCAGAGTCGACGATCGCCTGAATTCTGTAGGGCCATAGAAATTTTATTGCCGGTGCTTACTTGGACATCGAGAGACGCAGAGTGTATGATTATGAGCTGCAACTGTCTAATCATTTTGTATTCTAGATTTAAGTGTTACAATAGGAATTAAATTTACACCTGGGAGTGTGGGAGATACTTGTATTAAAGTATTGGGGAAGCGACTTCTCTTGCTCAAAGGTTTCCACTCAAGTAAGTAGATGTTATTCAATCATAATAATTTAACTTTTGTGGAGAGAAGAAAAACTCCCTCTCTCTCTCTCTCTCTCTCTCTCTCTCTCTCTCTCTCTCTCTATCTCCTGTACGCCCACGCAACATTATGCCTCCCCACACCGTAACACTTGGACCAGCAACGCGATATTGTTAAACAATGATGGACGTACTCTCGTATGATGAGAACACGTAATGTACCGATAATATTGTCAAACAGAAACGTTTTTGTAGCCCAGCTGTTACGGTGTGGGGAGGCTGAAACACTCCCTATTAAATCCACCGTTATTGACAAATGGATTATAGCCTAACAGTTTAAAATAGTTTGACCGTGTGCAACTGATAAAAGCTGATAGGTTAATAGTTGTTTCGTATCAAATCCAACAAAGCTAATTAGGATGCCAGGTAGCAATAATCGTAACATACTTTGTTGTTAATGTTTTGTATCTGTTGCTTAAACAGCACGAATGAGGCAATTACTCCCTTCGTCTGACAAAGTAATAATGGTTATCTCATCACTAGTTGCCTATTAATGTCGTCACACGACAATATTCTTCCTGTGGCACTGAATACACAATCCTCACAGCAATCCAAACCGTGGGTGTCCGGCGCGGTTGTCGCGTAATCACGCTGCAGAAATGAACACTTAACCACAGCAAACAAATCACTCAATTAAGCCCATTTACGTATTTGCGGGAGGTCATGTCCACGGCTTTGGGTGACACACAGCCATTAAACAAATGTAAACGCGGTCGGTCGTCCTGCCGAAATCCGCACTGCTCGCTTAGGAGCCAACAACTTACTTGCTCGGAGTCTCAACACTGACTACTCTCTGGCGGACTGGGCATTCGGCTATCGGTAGTACCTACTGCGACCTGCGTGAGGCAAAGATATATTGTTCTCAGCATGTAAGGGTCGGTTGACCCCTTACAAGGGACAACGTTGCATGGGCGGCTAGTCCTCCAGAACTTTGAACGTGATACACTCACCACTGAACGCTGTTTTGTCACCGTACTCCATCGTCATGTGCGTCTTTTCAGGAGTATATTCGGCTCTGACACGTGGCAATCCTATATTCGCTAATCCACTTTTTCTCTAAACCTGTTCAGAAATGTTTCTTATAATCCGTCTTGATTGCAAAAATATTTATTCATATGACCGGTTTCGGTTCCTCGAGAACCATCTTCAGATCTCAAATTTCGGTTACGGGAGTAACCAGTTCACACACAGCAACCTTCACATGCCACGATTTCAACATTGATTCGCAATGGAACGTTTTTGGCACCAGCCACGGAAAATCTCAATGTGATGGGACTGGTGGCACAACCAAGCGACTGGCTACTCCTGCTAGTCTACAGAGACCATCAACACATCAAATACTGGCGCCAAAAGATCTATTGAAGTTTTGCGGCCAAAATATATACGGCATCAAATATGTATTCCAAAACAAGAAATGAAAGAAAGAAAAAAGTTTCAAGAAATAAAGCGGCGAGAGAGCAGCACGGTTGCCGGTATGAGAGATCATCATTAATTTGTACGACTTTGTTCGAGCTCGGTTTGTATCAGCAAAGTTTCTAATGACAATGTATGAGGGTTATTTGGAGAGTAAGGAACGATCGGTCGCGAAATGGAAACCACAGTGAAAATCCGATTAAGTTTTGCACAGTGTGTCGGGCAGTGTCTCTAGTATGCCCGTCGATAGCATTACGTCGTTCTTTTTAGTTCTGAGCACACAGAGAGCACGTAAATATACATAGAACAATATCGTCTCCCGCCAAGTACGAGAGCTTGGTGAGAAATTTCGCCTGAAGCTATGCAGCCAACATTAAATAACTGTCATGCATTTTCTACTTCAAGACGATTTTCAGCCGCATTCTGCTGGGGCATTGAAGATGCTCCTGCATCGTTTCCAATTGGAAATGTCTGATTACTCACAATACAGCCCACAATTGTCTCCCTCTTAGTTTCATCTCTGCTCGCATGAGCCGCTGGCTATGAAGACAACATTTTGGCACAGACGACGAGCTGTAAGCCAGCGTAGAGAACTGGCGAAAAGCACTGGCGGCTGCCTTCTATAACGAGGGTGTTGGAAAGTTGGTACAACGCTACGACAAACGTCAAAGTCGGATTGGCAACTCTGGAGATAAGTAGCTGGAAGTTTTAGCTAATCGTTGCAAATAAAACAGTTTTGACTTTCACTGTGGTTTCCATTTTGCGACCTATCGTTCCTTACTTTCCGAATAGCCCTCGTAAAATTTGTTGCCCGAGTGTCGAGCGTAGCCATGCTGGATCGGTAACATTATTGACATATCAACGGAACAAAATGATGCAATAATAAAATTTATGTATCCTGAAGGGTTGCCTTATTTATTTAATTGGCCCGAATGATAGGATGCTTGTTGGTTACCAGGACGCAACCTATTTCCACGCTCTCCTATGGCGGTGGGGTTACCGGATTCTTCTTCAACGGGTAGTGACAATATCCCCATCGACCAACACAATGTAGTAAGACATCAGCTGTAAATTTAAAAATAGAAAGCACATGCAACGAAACATGGACATCAGTTTCCTGCAATGTAGCCTTTTGTCGTGGTACATTCCCTCACATTTGTCCATCTTTTTCAGATACAGTTGGCGCACGTAAGAAAATCGAACATGATTTTCTGGATGTTTGAGAACGTGCTCTTTCCACCTGTGATATGTTTGAAATCAATTATGGAAAACAAATTTTCTAAAAGGAAACTGAATGTGATCTACTTTTCTAATTTTTACAGAAATCAAGTTTGAACTACTTTTCTAGGAATTTGGAAAGCAGCCGCACGTAGATAATATTTTATATTGGAAAACATTATGTTGCTAAGTTGTTGTGTACAAACTTTCACGTCAATGAGAAATAAGAAGCCAAAGTTAAAAACTTTATTGGCAGAACGTTTTTTCCGGCTACTTTGCCTCAGTTTATGTAGCACTGTTGGCCCATGATGCAAATTAAATCCACAGTTTTGGAGAGTGAAGTTTAAAACACGTTGTTTCGAATGAGAGTAGTTCTGAAGCTTTAATAGATAGCGATATTTGTAAAAGAAGTGTCACATATAGCCTAGTTTCACCGTTTCACAAAACCATCATCTTTTCGACGACTTTCTAGATTATTGTAAAATAGAAGTGGAATGAAATATTATGTTCCACATCCTTCTGCTACCGAGCTACGGCGTGTTAAATTTCATGTTCAGTATGCTTTACTCCACGCGATATGAGTCCGAAGTTTACATTTTTTCCCTTCCATGATTTTCGCACCCAAATTTAATTTAAATTGTACAGCATTGTTAGCCCGCGATGGATAATCACACTTATTTTTATGGTTAAAACCATGTATTTTATAATGTGAACAGTTTGGAGAGTTTTATAGAACAAAGTTATTTGTAAAATCAAGTCTAAAATAACGAATTTGGCCTTTTTTACAAAATCTTCAAATTTGTACTAAATTTATTCAGTACTGGAAAGTGGTGCATAAATGAGATCATATATCTGAGAATCATACATTGTTAGGTTACTATATGGCAAGTTTCACGTTCATCATACATCTCGTCCCTGAGATGTGACATTTTTTCGGGCGCCGATATTTTCGTGCAAATTTGTCTAAAAATTTTTGCCTGAAAGTCGATCATAAAATTCTTTTCATAATTACCCTTTAAAGAACACATAAAGTTGTTCAAGATGGCCAAATTCCATTTCTTTCAACGAACGTCTGCCTGAAGTATAAAAGATCAAATTCGCCAGAAATTCACGCTCGCTCTGCACAAAATTGCTCATGGAGTTAAACAAATGACTGTATCTCGGCCAGTACTGCTTCGACGAACGTTAAACTTCACCAATGTTCTTGGGGACTTGTGCGAACGTTCACATTAAGTTTCAACAAATTCTAAAATGGTCGATCAGGTAGGGCTAGGTGAGTTGACTTGGAATGACAGGATAGTTTTTTCCAGCTTTAAGAACTGCAATGTAACGTAGATGGCTAAACCTATAAAATCTCACTAGAAAATTTGCCCACCATATGATGTTGTCAATCTAACGTAGCTCACATGAATAACCATATCCGTTACACATTAATGATTCACAACAGTCAAAGATTAAAAAAGTGAAGACTAATGGGCACTATACGATTGATTTTCTTATGGAAAGGACAAAACCGACATTCCAAATTAAATTGGAACCTAGACTCAGAACTGTTTGATCCAGGAGTTCAGAATCAATTTGTACCTCATTATGCTGTACTCCTATGGAGACCCATGTCATATCATATTTTCTTTGTGTATTTGTATGTGGAAATGTGAGGCGACTATAGAAACCAAACATTGTTAAGTGACAACGCTAAGAGAAACGAACGTGGATAAATTTTGTCTTTGTGTTGCTGTGGGAATAGAAGTAATAGTACGTTGGATAATTTTTTCTGCTGTAATAGCTATTCGGACACTAAAAGTTTAACACAGAGGAGTAATAAAAATGTTTTTTATTCCAGTCTTTGATTACAATATCAATTCTTTTGACAATGACCGGTTTCAGTCTGTAATGACCATCCTCAGATCTACAATATACAAATATCCACACCTAGTGAGCAGTGTGTTTTAATCAGATTTTTTTTGCATAAATTATGACTACATCTAAGCCCACAGTAGCGACATCTATGTAGGATGTAGGCAAACAGATTTCTGGTAGCTACTGTACTTCAGTAGACAGTTGCAATAATGACTGTGTGAACGATGTGACCTACACCTTATTTTAGATCTATGTGACGATGTTGTGCTGATTATATGTTTTGACGATGCCACCCTGGCCTTACCAGTTTAGGACATGGTGTAGAAAAGGTACGTTGTACCGTACTATGTCTGTACATTTCCCTGGTTGTATGATAGTATATTGTGATACGTATTGCTGTATTGTGCTGAAAGACGCACTGCTCACTAGGTGTATATACTTTTATACTATAGATCTGAGGATGATCATTACTGACTGAGACCGGTCATCGTAAAAAAAATTGATATTGTGATCAAAGACTAGAGTAAAAAATATTTGACAGTATTGTATCACTGTCCGTATACGCCACTATGTCGCAGCTGGTGGAGTAATAAAACGTTTCTCACCGAAGGATGCTATTAGATAACACCCGATCTTCAACATTATTCTTGGAAGTTATTGATAATAGTAAGAAGTAATTACAAAGTTTCTACGTCGATAGGGCGTGAGAGAGACGCTGAGGAGATTGGCAATGAACCTGCATCTTCAAGACAGCAGTATACTTCGGACTCAAGTTAACAATTAGCAAAATTCTTTTCAGTTCTCTGCTAACGCACATATGTGCGGCATAACACGACAAAGACGAGTTCAGTTTGTTTGAATGTGACTTTACTTTACCTTACGTAAAATTCCAAACTAACAAATTCTTGAAACTTCCTGGCAGATTAAAACTGTGCGCCGGACCGAGGCTCGAACTCGGGACCTTTGCCTCTCAATGATGGTTCGCAGGAGACCTTCTGTAAAGTTTGGAAGGTAGGAGACGAGGTACTGGCAGAAGTAAAGCTGTGAGGATGGGCTGTGAGTCGTGCTTGGGTAGCTCAGATGGTAGGGCACTTGCCCGCGAAAGGCAAAGGTCCCGAGTTCGAGTCTCGGTCCGGCACACAGTTTTAATCTGCCAGGAAGTTTCATATCAGCGCACACTCCGCTCCAGAGTGAAACTCTCACTCTGGTAACAAACTCTTATTAAATTTTCAGCGAGTGACATTAATAGGAAACTCTTCAGTAGCTACCTCTGAAACATATAAGGCGGCAAAATGTTGTCCCACAGCATATAAAATGCCTGTCATTATCTAACATTTGTTTGTAGAAAGCTGCTAATGCTTATCTCAAGATTTTAATGCTTATAGTATCAGACTGAAATTACTGACTAAATGTTCTATTTTTTCTGAGATGATTAAATAAATACAAGTGAAGATTTATCTGGAAAAGGTAGGTGAGTTGTTCAGAATCGTATTCACGTCACCCTTTCTTAGTATGCGAGATTCGTAAGACCAGCAGGAACTGGTGTTGAGGCATACGTGGCTGACCTTCTCCTACGATTCAAAGCCGAGTAATGTCGTGAGGTCACTCCGAAATGATCTAAGTATTCCCGAGAAATTCGAGGTAACATCAGCGACGAGGAGCTGATTTTATCTCCTTGCACGAAAGGGTCTTAATCCGGAACTGTTCGACGGTAGTCACAAAGATACATTGTGGCAAAGGGCGACCTTTCAGTCGATCTGGAGACGCATAGTGACTGAAAGTAATTTGCTTTCTGCGAGAATTAGTACCAGTTTCATCTACTCGTACCGATTATCTGTTTCGACCGCCGTTGGCCATCGGCAGAACATAAAACAGATGTCACTGAGAATGTGGTTTCCACAGCTGCGGGAGTGAACTGCGGCACCTGTTTCATGGTCTCGAGGTGCCCGATGACGCCCGAAAGCGCCAATTTCGTTTTGTCATTGTTGAGATTGAGTCGGACAATAATTTATTTTCAAAATAGTGTCGGAAGTCCCATGAGGCTTTTCGCGGATGATGCTGTAGTATACAGAGAAGTTGCAGCATCAGAAAATTGTAGCGAAATGTAGGAAGATCTGCAGCGGATAGGCACTTGGTGCAGGGAGTGGCAACTGACTCTTAACATAGACAAATGTAATGTATTGCGAATACATAGAAAGAAGGATCCTTTATTGTATGATTATATGATAGCGGAACAAACACTGGTAGCAGTTACTTCTGTAAAATATCTGGGAGTATGCGTGCGGAACGATTTGAAGTGGAATGATCATATAAAATTAATTGTTGGTAAGGCGGGTACCAGGTTGAGATTCATTGGGAGAGTCCTTAGAAAATGTAGTCCATCAACAAAGGAGGTGGCTTACAAAACACTCGTTCGAATTATACTTGAGTATTGCTCATCAGTGTGGGATCCGTACCAGATCGGGTTGACGGAGGAGATAGAGAAGATCCAAAGAAGAGCGGCACGTTTCGTCATAGGGTTATTTGGTAACCGTGATAGCGTTACGGAGATGTTTAACAAACTCAAGTGGCAGACTCTGCAAGAGAGGCGCTCTGCATCGCGGTGTAGCTTGCTCGCCAGGTTTCGAGAGGGTGCGTTTCTGGATGAGGTATCGAATATATTGCTTCCCCCTACTTATACCTCCCGAGGAGATTACGAATGTAAAATTAGAGAGATTAGAGCGCGCACGGAGGCTTTCAGACAGTCGTTCTTCCCGCGAACCATACCCGACTGGAACAGGAAAGGGAGGTAATGACAGTGGCACGTAAAGTGCCCTCCGCCACACACCGTTGGGTGGCTTGCGGAGTATAAATGTAGATGTAGATGTAGATGTAGATCCTCCAAGTTAGATCGGATAGAGACAATGGCAGAGACACCAGGGGTCTAGTACGATGCCATGTAAAGAACTCACACACGAGAGCACCTCCAGCACGTGCTTGAATGTCCACCTACGCCAAGCAAGATGCATAACCGTTGTGGGTTTCGATGTACTCATACCCGTTACCGAAATGTACCAACGTCATACACAACTCATTAGACAGCGTGATATTTTTCCACACCTTGGCTGTCCAACACGGAGATCCTGAGAATATGGTACTGAACCTGCCCTCTTGACGTGAGGTAGGTTCTGTGCTCTATCAACTCTTATGTCGAAGACACAGTACAATGAATGGTATGAAGGCAAGGTTTGCCACGGTGAAAATTTTACAGGGAAGTTATCAAGATTAGTGACGCCAATTTCATACCGAACTGCACTGTAAACGGCCACATTTGTGTAAACCGGCGTCTGTTGTTCCACACTTTCCCAAGCATGAAGAAAAGATCCTACCGAAGTTGAGCGTTTGCGCGACTTCATCCGTCCGCTCTGCTATGATTTTACCAGTAGGACGATGAGGCCCGGCGTCACTAACAGGATGTGTTTGAATGGTACTCTGTCTCGACAATGGGTCGGTCTAAGACGTGCTGTTTTGTGTTAGCAGCGGTCTCTGCACAACTTTGTACTTCTGCTAACGGGAGATCATGATAGTCCATATATTCCGTTTGTGCATAACTTCGTAGCGTTTTCCCGTATGTTTAATAAACACAACAGATACAGAGACTTTAGTCATCATTAATATATTATCGTTCACTATTTACGAGTACAACAGTCTGCCAATGATGGGGTAACGTTTAGATTGTGCTTTGTGATAGATGACGCTGTAATAGCCACAAACGTATAAGTACGTGGTATCACGTAACATTGCGCCAATGCGGACGGTATTTGCTTCGTGATACATTACACGTGTTAAAATGGACCGTTTACCATTTGCGGAAAAGGTCGATATCATGTTGATGTATGGCTATAGTGATCAAAATGCCCAACGGGCGTGTGTTATGTATGCTGCTCGGTATCCTGGACGACATCATCCACGTGTCCGGACCGTTTGCCGGATAGTTACGTAATTAAGGGAAACAGGAAGTTTTCGGCCACATGTGAAACGTCAGCCACGACCTGCAACAAATGATGATGCCCAAGTAGGTGTTTTAGCTGCTGTCGCAGCTAATCCGCACATCAGTAGCAGATAAATTGCGCGAGAATCGGGAATCTCAAAAACGTCGGTGTTGAGAACGCTACATCAACATCGATTGCACCCGTACCGTATTTCTATGCACCAGGAATTACATGGTGAGCACTTTGAACGTCGTGTACATTTCTGCCATTGGGCACAAGAGAAATTACGGGACGATGACAGATTTTTTGCACGCGTTCTATTTAGCGGCGAAGCGTTATTCACCAACAGCGGTAACGTAAACCGGCATAATATGCACTATTGGGCAACGGAAAATCCACGATGCCTGCGACAAGTGGAACATCAGCGACCTTGGCGGGTTAATGTATGGTGCTGCATTATGGGAAGAAGGATAATTGGCCCCCATTTTATCGATGGCAATCTAAATGTGCAATGTATGCTGATTTCCTACGTAATGTTCCACCGATGTTACTACAAGATATTTCACTGCATGACAGAATGGCGATGTACTTCCAACATGATGGATGTCCGGCACATAGCTCGCGTGCGGTTGAAGAGGTACTGAATAGTGTATTTCATGACAGGTGGATGGGTCGTCGAAGCACGTTCACCGGATCTGATGTTCCCGGATTTCTTTCTGTGGGGAAAGTTGAAAGATATTTGCTATCGTGATCCACCGATAACGCCTGACAACATGCGTCAGCGCATTGTCAATGCATGTGCGAACATTACGGAAGGCGAACTACTCGCTGTTGAGAGGAATGTCGTTACACATATTGCCAAATGCACTGAGGTTGACGGACATCATTTTGAGCATTTATCGCATTGGTGTGGTATTTACAGGCAATCACGCTGTAACAGCATGTGTTCTCAGAAATGATAACTTCACAAAGGAACATGTATCACATTGAAACAACCGAAATAAAACGTTCAAACGTACCTGTGTTCTGCATTTTAACTTAATTAAAAAACCTACCCGTTACCAACTGTTCAACTAAAATTGTGAGACATATGTGTGTGACCATTGCAGCGCCATCTATCAGAAAGCGAAAAAAGTGGTCCAACTAAAACATTCATATTTCTTTAAGTACTACACGAATATGTAATAAAAATGGGGGCTCCTATTTTTAAAAAACGCAGTTATACGTTTGACCTACGGCAGCGCCATCTAGCGGGCCAACCATAGCGCCATCTGGTTTCCCCCTTCAAGCTAAACAAGTTTCTTTCTTTGTAGTTTTTTCGTTTGACGCTTATTTCGTCAGATATTTGGCCCGATCACTATCAATGGACTACCCTATATATATATATATATATATATATATATATATATATATATATATATATATGGTCTAGATGAGGTCATCACTTATATCGTGATGGTACAGCGGGTTTTATCGATGGAAAACAGAAAAAAAACGCTGTAATGAGGAAGATCACTGTCTTGTACTCGGCAATTCGGTTCCACTTTGATATTAATGTTTCGACGAGGTATTGGTGATATGGCTGAACTGTGAAGTTAATGGATATACAGAGTTTCTATAACCAAATCTTGATGGGAAGATACACTACACATATCTTAGAAACGAATATAGTTGAAATAATATCCTTTAGGTTTCCTTTACTGTGCCAAATTTAAAAGAACGCAAAATCCCCAAGATTGACAAAGTTTTACAGAAGTTCCAAATATGGCCCGTACTTCAATGCGAGGTTCTTTTAATAATTTCCACAACAGAATTCTGTCTCGAAATCTAGCAGAAAACCCAAAGAGATTCTGGTCATACATAAAGCGCACCAGTGGCAAGACGCAATCAATGCCTTCACTGCGCGATAACAACGGTGAAGTCACTGATGACAGTGCCACTAAAGCAGAGTTATTAAACACGGTTTTCCGAAACTCCTTCACCAAAGAAGACGAAGTAAATATTCCTGAATTTCAATCAAGAACAACTGCCAAGATGAGAAACATAGAAGTAGATATCCTCGGAGTAACGAAGCAGCTTAAATCACTTAATAAAGGCAGGCCCTCCGGTCCAGATTGTATAACAGTCAGGTTCCTCTCAGTGTATGCTGATACAATAGCTCCATATTTAGCAATTATATACGAGCACTCGCTCACAGAGAAATCCGTATCTAAAGACTGGAAAATTGCTCAAGTCACATCAATGCCCAAAAAGGGAAGTAGAAGTAATCCGCTGAATTACAGGCCTATATCACAACGTCGATTTGCAGTACGGTTTTGGAGCATATACAGTATTCCAACGTTATGAAGTACCTCGAAAGCAAAGATTTATTGACACATAGTCAGCACTGTTTCAGAAAATGTCGTTCTTGTGAAACGCAACTAGCTCTTTATACTCATGAAGCAATAAGTGCTATCGACAGGGAATGTCAAATTCATTCCATATTTTTAGATTTCCGGAAGGCTTTCGACACCGTTCCTCACAAGCGCCTTCTAATCAGACTGCGTGCCTCAGTTGTGCGAGTGGATTCGTGTTTTCCTGTCAGAAAGGTCACAGTTCGTAGTATTAAAACAGAAGTAATATCCGGCGTTCCCCAAGGAAGTATTATAGGCCCTCTATTGTTCCTGATCTGTATTAACGACATAGGAGACAATCGGAGTAGCCGTCTTAGACTGTTTGCAGATGATGCTGTCACTTACCGTCTTGTAAAGTCATCAGATAATCAAAACGACTTGCAAAATGATTTAGATAAGATATCAGTATGGCGCGAAAAGTGGCAACTGACTCCGAATGAGGAAAAGTGTGAAGTTATTCACATGACTACTAAAAGAAATCGGCTAAATTTCGATTACGCGGTAAGTTACACAAATCTGAGGGCTGTAAATTCAACTAAATACTTAGGGATTACAATTACAAATAACCTAAATTGGAAAGATCACATAGATAATATTGTGGGTAGAGCAAACCAAAGACTGCGATTCATTGGCAGAACACTTAGAAGATGCAACAGGTCTATTAAAGAGACTGCTTACACCACGCTTGAGCGCCCTATTCTGGAGTATTAACGTGCGGTGTGGGATCCGCATCAGGTGGGACTGAGGGATGACATCGAAAAAGTACACTACTGGCCATCAAAATTGCTACACCACGAAGATGACGTGCTACACACGCGAAATTTAACCTACAGGAAGAAGATACTGTGATGTGCAAATGATTAGCTTCTCAGAGCATTCACACAAGGTTGGCGCCGGTGGCGACACCTACAACGTGCTGACATGAGGAAAGTTTCCAACCGATTTCTCATACACAAACAGCAGTTGACCGGCGTTGCCTGGTGAAACGTTGTTGTGAAGCCTCGTGTAAGGAGGAGAAATGAGTGCCATCACGTTTCCGACTTGGATAAAGGTCAGATTGTAGCCTATCGCGATTGCGGTTTATCGTATGGCGACATTGCTGCTCGCGTTGGTCGAGATCCAATGACTGTTAGCAGAATATGGAATCAGTGGGTTCAGCATGGTAATACGGAACGCCGTGCTGGATCCCAACGGCCTCGTATCACTAGCAGTCGAGATGACAGGCATCTTATCCGCATGGCTGTAACGGGTCGTGCAGCCACGTCTCGATCCCTGAGTTAACAGATGGGGACGTTTGCAAGACAACAACCATCTGCACGAACAGTTCGACGACGTTTGCAGCAGCATGGACTATCAGCTCGGAGACCGTGGCTGCGGTTACCCTTGACGCTACATCACAGACAGGAGCGCCTGCGATGGTGTACTCAACGACGAACCTGGGTGCAAGAATGGCAAAACGTCATTTTTTCGGATGAATCCAGGTTCTGTTTACAGCATCATGTTGGTCGCATCCGTGTTTGGCGACATCGCGGTAAACGCAAATTGGCAGCGTGTATTCGTCATCGCCATACTGGCGTATCACCCGGCGTGATGGTATGGGGTGCCATTGGTTACACGCCTCGGTCACCTCTTGTTCGCATTGACGGCACTTCGAACAGTGGACGTTACATTTCAGATGTGTTACGACCTGTGGCTCTACCCTTCATTCGATCCCTGCGAAAGCCTACATTTCAGCAGGATAACGCACGACCGCATGTTGCAGGCCCTGTACGGGCCTTTCTGGATACAGAAAATGTCCGACTGCTGCCCTGGCCAGCACATTCTCCAGATCTCTCACCAACTGAAAACGTCTGGTCAATGGTGGCCGAGCAACTGGCACGTCACAATACACCAGTCACTACTCTTGATGAACTGTGGTATCGTGTTGAAACTGCATGGGCAGCTGTACCTGTACACGCCATCCAAGCTCTGTTTGACTCAATGCCCAGGCGTATCAAGGCCGTTATTACGGCCAGAGGTGGTTGTTGTGGGTACTGATTTCTCAGGATCTGTGCACCCAAACTGCGTGAAAATGTAATCACATGTCAGTTCTAGTATAATATATTTGTCCAATCAGTGCCAGTTTATCATCTGCATTTCTTCTTGGTGTAGCAGTTTTAATGGCCAGTAGTGAACAAAGAAGGTCAGCTCGTTTTGAATTATCGCGAAATAGAGGAAATAGTGTCACTGACATGATACGTGAATTGGAGTGGCAATCATTAAAACAAAGACGTTTTTCGTTGCGACGTGATCTTCTCATAAAATTTCAATCGCACGTTTTTTCCTCCAATTGCGAAAACATTCTGTTGGCACTCACCTACATAGGGAGAAATGATCATCACGATAAAATAAGAGAAATCAGGGCTCGCACATAAATATTTAAGTGCTCGCTTTTCCCGCGTGCCGTTAGAGAGTGAAACGGTAGAGAGACAGCTTGAAGGTGGTTTATTGAACTCTCTGCCAGGCTCTTTATTGTGAATAGCAGAGTAATCACGTGGATGTAGATGTAGATGTAGTTACCAGAGTCACAAAAGTTGTTTTTTTCCTCTCTAGGAGCCTGTGCGAGCACTTGTCTCATCCAGCTGGGCGAGGCACCTGTTTTGGGTGCGGCCAGTATTCGCTTGTTTTCCACAGCCTCTTGGGGCATGAGATCACACCAGAGTGACGTAACGTCTGAGGTTAAAAGCAAGAAGCGTGGGAATTCATCTGTCTGTTAGCAATAACTAGCTGGTGATGAAATAATTCTGGTAACAACTTTCTTTTCTTCTTTATTTCATTTGCCTAAAAATATAAGTGTTTTTAGAAGAGTTAGCAGTAGGAATCCTACAATAGAATGATTCTGTCTCATTTTTGATTTCACTTTCATAAATGTTGTGACGTACATTGATTTGGTGCTAACCGTTTCATCTGTTCTTATTTGATGGATCCAACGTCCTTGACTACCTAGCTTACGTATATCGATTTTAGTTCCTCTATTGCTGTCACCTGTCTCGTGTTAACTACTGCTGCTGCTGCTGCTGGATGCCGTAGCAGCACATATATATATATATATATATATGTGTGTGTGTGTGTGTGTGTGTGTGTTTATTGCATTTTTAGGTAGAAAACCTCTTATCTCAACTATTAGTAAGCCATAACCTATGCTCTGCGTTCTAGTGTGGGAAACTAGAAACTGTAGCCAAGTATATTGTTAGGCAATTATGTTAAGTGAGAAAACCACACCTAGCTTGTGAAGTTTTTTGTATATATTTTAATGATTTTCAGTAGTTTTCAATAGTTAAAGCACACATTTATCGCCGCTAAGTGTGTACGCTTCTATTTAGCTGTAAGTTGAAATGTTCATCAATGTTCATCAATATCCCCGATTATTTTACTTCCAAAATAGTACAATTAGACGCGAAAACTAGGTATGAAGATTAGGTCAGATAGAATGAAAACTCGTAATTATCATTTTAGATCACCTCCTATAAAATACGATGTTTTGATTTTAGGCCGATGATATACTTCAAATTCTTGCAGTTTATTTTTGTGCAATTTATGAATGAGATGGCAAAAAGATTAAAAAACTCTACTGATAAAATGTGTAAGATTAATAGTGCAATTCGTTATATTTAAATATAAATTATTTACATTTGTAATAAATTAATGCGATTTATACTACGACAATAACAGTTTTTAATACAAACTATCGCTGTTACTCCACAAACCATTTGGGAGTTTTTGGGTTTAAATATTTCTCCAACTATGTCTCATTTAGCTTTACTAAAATCACATTAAGAACGTGGCAGGATATCTTCCTCAATAAGCCCACAACCAATTTCTTCTAACACCCTTAACCAACTTCTTTTTATATTCTACACATTCGCTCCAACATTTAAATGTCTAACGTTCCACACTCTGATTTGTTAGTCCTCCTGATGACTGCTCGTGCATGGTTAAGACCCAGAGATTCCAACGAGGACCAGTTTACTTCCCTTTTTTTCTTTTTTTTATACTACTGGTAATCAATAGAGAAGACCTTTATCAATCAGATGACTGCGTCCAGTTGATACATTTTCTACGATCTTAAAGCATGGCTTTCCATTACCTTTGTAAGTGGGCTGCTTCTGTGTTGGCAGCACTGTGTAGCGCATTGCATTGGATCTCCGACTGCGCTTTCTTTGTAAGAGACTCTGTGGCTGGTCGGACTCGTTGTTGGAAGTTAATCGACAGTAGTGTTGGGCAGTTGGAAGTTAGTCGCCAGCAGTGATGGAAGTACTGTTGGGCAGTTGGAGGTGAACAGCCAGCAGTGATGGATGTTAGACGTGAGAAGTTAGCATTGATGGAGGGTAGAGGTCTGAAGTGTTGGCGTAGGCTAACGATCTGGAAGTATCCGACTTGGAGACTGAAAATTATTCATGATTATATATCTGTCTACTGGATGTCAATGGCGATTTATATTCGTGTTTGAACTGGATGTCACGTTATTAAGGTGAAAAATAACACATTATTTGTTTTGCAACAAAATCTTTCCTTTGTTAACCATATGCCTATTAGTAGTTAGTGGGTTTAGTAGTTAGAATCTTTTATTTAGCTGGCAGTATTGACGCTCGCTGTATTGCAGTAGTTGGCGTAATGAAGATTTTCGTGAGGTAAGTGTTCAATGAAATGTATGAGTTATTGTCAGGATTGCTTCTTAGTCAGGGCCATTCCTTTGAATTAATTATTTGAAGTCAGGTTGTAATGTTTTTGAGCAGTCAGATTGCGCTGCGCTAGAACATTGTGGGTCAGTGTTGACACCATAAGAAAAAGTAAAGAGAAATTAGGCTCAGTACGTTCAGTTTTACTCAGCGGTTTCAGAATCGCCGGACGCAGTGCCCGAGCGGTTTTAGGCGCTTCAGTCCGGAACCGCGTGACTGCTACGGTCACAGGTTCGAATCCTGCCTCGGGTGTGGATGTGTGTGATGTCCTTAGGTTAGTTAGGTTTAAGTAGTTCTAAGTTCTAGTGGACTGATGACCTCAGATGTTAAGTCCCATAGTGCTCAGAGGCATTTTTTTTTTTTTTTTGTTTCAGAACCAAATAACGTAGAAGTTTCATCTTCTCAGTCATGCAGAAATTTAAACACAGATTCACACACTTAAATTAAGACGTTTCACCTTCTGCAACTTCATTCTGTTGATCACGGTCGATTATTCCACTTTTTAAAGGCATTTTCCCACCTCGAGGTCCAGAGGGTGTTCTATGCGCTGCACCGACCGATACTGGTGAACCAGACGTTATGACGATGGCTCACCAAGAAACGAATGCTGCCTTGGTGGTGTTTCGGGTAGGAAAATGTAAGTGGAACAGAGACGAATGGGGCCGTAAACGGAGAAATCCAGTTACGATTTTGACAAAGGGAAGATTCTCAGGGGGCGGCACCTGGCACGAGCGTTTCGGAAAAGGTGAAACTGGTCGATTGCTCGCGTGCTACTGTCGTGAGGATCTGTGGAAATCCGTTGAAAGATGGTTAAACGACGAGTAGGCGACAAGGTGTTGGACACCGGTGCCTCACAGCAGGACGTGGAGGTAGAAACCTGCCCACACTGTGAAGAAGGCTACGAGGCGGTCTGTGACAGGCCTGACGAAAGAGTACTACGCTGGTGCGGCACAAGAGTTTCAGAGAACACCGTGCAACACACATTGTTGGTCATGGGGCAGCGCAGCAACTGACTACTACGTGCTTCCATGTTGACCGAATGTAGTCTTCAGTTACAGTAGCAGTGAGCGCGGGAACGTTGAGACTGGACAGTGGACCAATGAACAAGTGTCGCCTGGTCGGCCGAATCAGGTTTCTTGTTACGCAAATACAACGGTCGTATCAGGATACGCTGTCATCTATGCGAATGGCCGCTCAGGACATTCACCGCGTCACGATCGCAGGCTGGTTGGGAAGTTATATTTATATGGGATGTTCACCTGGGCTCCCACGTCTAGCGCCGCCGCTATTTTTTCGGCATTACTGTGGAAATAACAGCTCCGCTACAGCTATGTTGAAAACAGCGGGCAGCCGCAGATACTGAGGCACTGGCGTTTCGATTTCATCTGCATGCGGCGGGGCGGGGTTGGTCGTCTTCGTTCTCTCTCTGAATTATATTCACCTACCTCGATATTCCTTCCTTCCGACGTCCCTTCACTCTGTAGTAGCAGGTACGTGCTAGGCAGTGTAAACCAGCGTTGATGAGACCACCACCTAATACCTACCACACAGAGGCCGCGTAACTCGAGTTGAAAGTCAGTTCCTGAAAGTCCATATTTAAAAAATCGGGCGTTCGGAGGATCCAGAAAGCATTTAAAATTTAGATTGAATCTGCTTTTAATTCATATGGAAACACATGAAATGGATATCAAGTCCATATTTAATGTGGTAAACTTTATCCTTCAAAATTCACTTTCTGTACAACACATTTTCACTCGAAAAGCAGCCAGAATTTTTGCAAGTCCGACCCGACTAATTTTCACGATCTAACAGAGCCACCACTCTCCGCGAGTTAAAAATTCGGTGGTATCAGTGGTCTTCCTGGTAAGAACTGCTCGCCAAAGTATTCCGTACAGAGCACGAAATATGCCATGCGGAATTGTTACTACGAGCAGAAAGTTCACATGCTCATAAACCTCCAACTATTTAATTCAGAAGCACCAAACTTTAATTAAAATGTTCGTAACTCCAGTCGCTTCAGTCGTTTTAACCGAAATGATCTCACTAGTTCTTCATATTACAGACTATTTTTACGGAGCTATCTAACATGGTGTTATCCGTAGGCCGGTTAGCAAGCGACTCTCTCGAGCTCCTCTACTCTCTGCCCACCTCACTATATTCGCGTGGGAGCAGCTTAATTCTGATTGGTTGTTGAGCTAAACGACCAATCATAACGTTCCTTCCAGATCATTCTCGCAGCAAAACTTCCCTTATCCAATCACTAATCTAATAGTAATTAATGCCATTAAAACTTCAATTTCTGGTATATTGTTTAATCAAAATAAACGAAGTGCAAAATATTCTCCAAATTGATAAATAAACTTATTCCGCCTCTAACCTTCATCCTGGCTGCTTTTACACAAGAGCAAGCTCGCACCGTCATAGGCCTACGTGATCTGAATTGTGGTTGCACCATAACTTTCCCACGGTTCGTTTGTACATGATCTTGTATAAAATGACATATTAAGAAATAATGTATGTCCCACATGCACTCTCTCAATCATTCTCGTGCACTCAGACAGCAACATTATAAGCAAATAATAATTTTGAGCCGGCCGGTGTGGCCAAGCGGTTCTAGGCGCGTCAATCTGGAACCGCGCGACCGCTACGGTCACAGGTTCGAATCCTGCCTCGGGCATGGATGTGTGTGATGTCCTTAGGTCAGTTAGGTTTAAGTAGTTCTAAGTTCTAGGGGACTGATGACCTCTGATAGTGCTCAGAGCCATTTGACTTTGACTAATAATTTTGAGCGATTTTTGTATTACGTAATATAAAGTAACTAAAGTTTTGAAAAGAAAATTCTAATTAATTGATTTTATGCACTGATAACTTTTTAATGGCTTCAAATGATAATGAAAGTCAATTTGTTATTGTTCCTAACTGCGTTTTTAAAACATAAGCTTCGGTTTTAGGACTTTTAGATAATTTTCATTATCTCCGGAACTATAGTAAATAAAAATCTGAAATTTTCACAGGATCATTTCATTAATAACAAAAGGCTGTGTTATTTAGATTCGTAGAGGGTATGAATTTTCGTATCGACTGAGTGTTACTCTATGCAGTTCTCACGGCAAGCAGCGTCAGCTGCTCCGGGAGCAAAGAAAGAAAACATTGCCTTCCTGAAGCCACCGTACCAAACAGCTGCGTTCCTTACTGCAACGAATGTCATCTCGTAATAGCTTGCTACGTTACATACAGACCTGTTTAGCCACGTCGAGGCCGGCCAGGGCACACCTCGCAATCCTGACGACATAGCAGAAGAGCAGGCAAGCTGTGGGACAGGCCAGAGGATTACTGCATCTTTGCGCCACAAAGGTGTTGATTCAGACGTTGTAGCTAGCTTGTTTCAGCACAATGAACGCGTCATTAACCTATATAAATACTCGTTGATTTTAGCAGAGAGATGACCAGTCTAGCAGCACCTACTATGAGGCGATGACCACGTCAGTCACCAACAGGTTGTGGGGCAACAAGCAGCCAGTGCCAGTCTGGGCCCCCATCTGTGCCAGACCCGCTCCTCCAATCATGAGTTCACCTCCTGGGTGCTTAGTGCCGGCCGCTGAGGCCGAGCGGTTCTAGGCGCTTCAGTACGGCACCGCGCTGCTGCTACGGTCGCAGGTTCGAATCCTGCCTCAGGCATGAATGTGTGTGATGTCCTTAGGTAAGTTAGGATTACGTAGTTCTAAGTCCTGAGGACTGATGACCTCAGATGTAAAGTCCCATTGTACTTAGATCCATTTGAATTTTTTTGGTACTTAGTGAGGTGGTCAATAGATGAGCTGTTTGCAGTTTACAATTAGGATGGGGCCCCTCCACGCCCACACCAACGTGGTGACCAAACCAAAAGATCTACTGTCACCTTCGTATAACCTTAGTTTTTGAATCAGGAGTCACAGGATGCGGGCTGTGATGTTATCCATGCGTATGGGTAAGATTACTCATTAACATGGTCCATCAGGAGATAGAGAGTGGACGAAAGCGATCGAAGGGTAGCGGTTGTAAGGGCAGAGGAAAAAAAGTGCCAAGGCAAGAGCCAAGGGAAAAAAAACCTCTGCGACAGTAGGACGGGTAGTAAGGGCAGTAGCGGCTTGCTATCTGCGACAGTGCATGCAAGGTGTGGTTATGTTAGTTCGAAGTATCGTGCATCGTTACCTTTGTCGTTGTTGGAGCTCGTTGCGGCGCTTGCTGCTGTTGCTGCGTCCCTGCAACAGTTCATGGTCGTTGTAGATTAGTGGGCGATCGGTCATAGATCGGCTCACAGACGGTGTAGGGGGGTGTGTGTGGCTGGTTTGCGTGCTGTGTACAGTACGGTTTCCCTGCGGTTGCCTGTTTTTCGGCTGGTCGAACTCTGGGTTTCCAGTAATAATTGTGTTGCAGGGGCTCGCCAGTACTGTCGTGTTAGCGTTCTATGAACCATAGATGTTTAGTTCCTAGCCAGTAACGTCTTTGGTCTGTTATGCTTCCATCTATGGTTGTGGTCGTAGTTACCCAGAGAAAGGATAAACGGGTTGCGCGAGTGTCTCGTGTTATTGTACAGTCGTGTGGAGAGTTTTTGGAATACCTGCTAGATAGTATCTAGCCGGTATTCCCGGTGAAGGTCCGCGATGCGTGTTTAGCGCGGAGCGTTGCTTATGATTTTGAGTACTTTGTTCTGTATGAGCTGCAGACGGCGCAGGCTAGTTGGCGCAGCGTATCCCCAGACAGGGGCTGCGTACGTCATCAGGGGTCTAATGCTCTCTTCAGCAGCTGCCGATCTTCTGTCTCGGAGGCGTGAGTTAACATCCCATAGATGTTCGGGCTCACATACGGTTCCTCTTCGTCGAAATGTCTTGGCTCGAACTCGTCTAGGGGTTGAACCGCACGTGTCGCATTACACACCCTAATTAGACACTTGTGACCCTATGGTTAAATTGTCTGGCTGATGGCAAGTCTGCGAAATAGAAAGTTAATATAACGTATAAAACAGTAATAATATCGGGAAGTAACGACCCATAAATGATGTAGGCAACACAGTTGCGATTTTGTTAGAATAATGTTTATTCAAAAAAATGGCTCTAAGCACTATGCGACTTAACTTCTGAGGTCATCAGTCGCCTAGAACTTAGAACTAATTAAACCTAACTAACCTAAGGACATCACTAACATCCATGCCCGAGGCAGGATTCGAACCTGCGACCGTAGCGGTCGCTCGGCTCCAGATTGTAGCGCCTAGAACCGCAAGGCCACTCCGGTCGGCATGTTTATTCAGAAAGCAAATTAATAGCGAAAGAGGTCGTATTTAGAGTTACTGTTACACTCGAGCGCATATCCGTTTGACACAGTTCGATCATTCACAATCTCATAGCGAAATACAAGACTAATATTCCACCTCGTTATCTTCACGAAAAGTTGAGTTCCCACCAGGCGCGCAGCTGCTCACCGCTCAGAGACTAAGTCCCGCGGTAGCACACAACGCGAAATTTTGTAAGTCGTACCACTTCCTATCTACCTAAAGACCGACTGTTCGCTTTCGCGTCTCAACCAGCACTGTCTCCTTTGGTGTCTCGACCAGAACTGTCCACTTTCGCGTCTGCACCAGCACTGCCTCTCTATCCGTCCCCGGCCGCGTTTCCCGCGCGATGAACATGCTCGCTCAACTGACTAGAGCAATTCCCTTTCCTGAAGCCGCCCATCTGATTGGCTACAGTTTATTCTACATTATTTTACATTTTAACATATTTAAATAATCAAAGCTTGACCACTTTCACGTTCTAAATAAAGTAACAATAATATCCATTACATAATAAACGTTAAATTCTTTTACGTAAAACCAAGGCAATTTCCTTCATAGCTTTGAATGCCACGGCTAGTAGCCTTGCACCAATGTGCTTTCTGGTAAATAAATAAAGAACAAAAGTAACTATTATGCACTAAACGTAACAACAAATATTCTGTTACCTAATGGGTCAATACGGTATTATGCTGTCATCGTTCAATGTGTTCTGTGCGGAGGAAATGATGATTTGATGCTAAACTCAAAATACTGATAATTTAAATTTACTACATATTTTAAACAAATGAAATTACAGAGTTGATATTTACAACGTATGTCATTTTAATGATGCACTTCTATATGAAATGTCGATCGTTAAGATCGACCAAAGCGTTCAGATTTTAGCATTCAGGTCTTTGTTACAAACCTTGTTAATTTCGCTTTAACAGTAAATGCTAAACTATTATAGATATGACCAATATTCAAGTTTTATTGGGATCACCATGAAAATTTATGGTGCATGGCAGATTAAAATTACTGTGGCTTCATTCCCTGCATTAGTACAGAAATAAATAGTTTTCATAACTGTTTCCCTTTATGGCCGATCTTAGGTCCGCCATATTTAACACTGCTACGTCTACTTGGCCACAAAAGCCTTCTACTGGGTTTCCCTATGACGCAGGTTCTCGTCTGTCTCACTCGCACACTACAGGGCTTACAATAGACACCTGTGAGTTTCTCCATCTCGTGGTGAATCTGCGCCCTTTGTGGCATCCGGTCCTGGACGACATGGTTTGTTTCACAACTCCTGAAGGCTGACTCTTTAGGCCATATGCTTAAATGTGAGCGAAATGCTCGTTAACTGACAGAGGGCAGTGGTTTTTGTGTCTGGTGTGGTGTGGCCGCCTGCACCCCGACACCGGGACAATCGTTCCAGCATCCGTCATCGTCACCCTCTGCGGAGAGCTCTTCTTCCGCAACCTGAAGTCTCTACGAGAATTCTGGCACTCGTACAGCCGGCCGGGGTGGCCGAGCGGTTCTAGGCGCTACAGTCTGGAACCGCGCGACCGCTACGGTCGCAGGTTCGAATCTTGCCTCGGGCATGGATGTGTGTGGTGTTCTTAGGTTAGACAGGTTTAAGTAGTTCTAAGTTCTAGGGGACTGATGACCTCACAAGTTAAGTCCCATAGTGTTCAGAGCCATTTGAACCATCTGAACCACTCGTACAAGCTGCTGGTACTTGCTGCATGCCACCACGCTGTGCAAACCGGGCCGAGCGGGTTAAACATGTGTCAGCAAAGCTGGGCGCCGGCGTCGCAGACAACCACGCCAATGACAACCAGCTTTTGCAGGTGTCAGCTGCACCTCCACACCACATGCCTACGGGGGCATGTCCGCGGCATCAAAGCACTACGAACGTTGTAGCAAATTTTGAATGAAAGCGTTTTACTTTGCAGTTGTGTTTTCCTGCCCACCACCGACCAACATCATCAACACTCCTCCCCCCTCCCCTCCCCCTCGCCACCACCAGGCTGTACCTCAGCCTCTACAGGGTGTTACAAAAAGGTACGGCCAAACTTTCAGGAAACATTCCTCACACACAAATAAAGGAAAGATGTTATGTGGACATGTGTCCGGAAACGCTTAATTTCCATGTTAGAACTCATTTTAGTTTCGTCAGTACGTACTGTACTTCCTCGATTCACCGCCAGTTGGCACAATTGAAGGAAGGTAATGTTGACTTCGGTGCTTGTGTTGACATGCGACTCATTGCTCTACAGTACTAGCATCAAGCACATCAGTACGTAGCATCAATAGGTTAGTGTTCCTCACGAACGTGGTTTTGCAGTCAGTGCAATGTTTACAAATGCGGAGTTGGCAGATGCCCATTTGATGTATGGATTAGCACGGGCAATAGCCGTGGCGCGGAACGTTTGTATTGAGACAGATTTCCAGAACGAAGGTGTCCCGACAGGAACACGTTCGAAGCAATTGATCGGCGTCTTAGGGAGCACGGAACATTTCAGTCTATGACTCGCGACTGGGGAAGACCTAGAACGACGACGACACCTGCAATGGACGAGGCAATTCTTCGTGCAGTTGACGATAACCCTAATGTCAGCGTCAGAGATGTTGCAGCTGTACAAGGTAACGTTAACCACGTCACTGTATGGAGAGTGCTACGGGAGAACCGGTTGTTTCCGTACCATGTACAGCGTGTGCAGCCACTATCAGCAGCTGATTGGCCTCCACGGGTACACTTCTGCGAATGGTTCATCCAACAATGTGTCAATCCTCATTTCAGTGCAAATGTCTCTTTACGGATGAGGCTTCATTCCAACGTGATCAAATTGTAAATTTTCACAATCAACATGTGTGGGCTGACGAGAATCCGCACGCAATTGTACAATCGCGTCATCAACACAGATTTTCTGTGAACGTTTGGGCAGGCATTGTTGGTGATGTCTCGATTGGGCCCCATGTTCTTCCACCTGCGCTCAATGGAGCACGTTATCATGATTTCATACGGGATACTCTACCTGTGCTGCTAGAACATGTGCCTTTACAAGTACGACACTACATGTGATTCATGCACGATGGAGCTCCTGCACATTTCAGTCGAAGTGTTCGTACGCTTCTCAACAACAGATTCGGTGACCTATGGATTGGTAGAGGCGGACCAATTCCATGGCCTCCACGCTCTTCTGATCTCAACCCTCTTGAATTTCATTTATGGGGCATTTGAAAGCTCTTGTCTACGCAACCCCGGTACCAAATGTAGAGACTCTTCGTGCTCGTATTGTGGACGGCTGTGACACAATACGCCATTCTCCAGGGCTGCATCAGCGCATGAGGGATTCCATGTGACGGAGGGTGGATGCATGTATCCTCGCTAACGGAGGACATTTTGAACATTTCCTGTAAACAAGTGTTTGATGTCAGGCTGGTACGTTCTGTTGCTGTGTGCTTCCATTCCATGATTAATGTGATCTGAAGAGAAGTAATAAAATGAGCTCTGACATAGAAAGTAAGCGTTTCTGGACGCATGTCCACATAACATATTTTCTTTCTTTGTGTGTGAAGAATGTTTCCTGAAAGTTTGGCCGTACCTTTTTGTAACACCCTGTATACTACAATGGCCTCTCAACCCTTGGCCACGACAGATGGGACCTGTGATGGTAATCGAAGGCACCATGACATCTGTGGACTACGTCAACAATGCTGCAGGCCACTGCACACCCTCATCCTTGATGTCCTCCGCGACAGTGACATCTTTCAGCATATACTGTGGCATGAAGCCAAAATGACAGTTTGAGGAGGGTAATATTGAACTCGTCTTGCTGACTTGGCCATCCAGTTCGCCTGACCTGAACCCTTTGGAACACATCTGGGACACTATCGGGCGCCTTCTATGCTCTCACAAACTATCAGCCCTAATTTTACGGGTATTCCGTACCTGTGCGTAGATATCTGACGCGTACAACTCTGAAAACCTCCAAAACCTTGATGAATCCATACCATGTACGTCTAATACTGTACTGCATTACAAAGGTGAAGCAACGTTTTGGTTCATCAGCGTATTTCAGAAGTTATTGAGAAGATGGCTCTAACTATAGCCGACCTCTTTGAACACCATATTCTGAGACGGAAACTGGTACTTTCGGGTGGGACAATCACCTGCAATATACACTACTGGCCATTAAAATTGCTACACCAAGAAGAAATGCAGATGATAAACGGGTATTCATTGGGCAATTCCTTGGACAAATATATTATACTAGACCTGACATGTGATTACATTTTCACGCAGTTTGGGTGCATAGATCCTGAGAAATCAGTACCCAGAACAACCACCTCTGGCCGTAATAACGACTTTGATACGCCTGGCAATTGAGTCAAACAGAGCTTGGATGGCGTGTACAGGTACAGCTGCCCAGTCAGCTTCAACACGATACCACAGTTCATCAAGAGTAGTGACTGGCATATGGTGACGAGCCAGTTGCTCGGCCACCATTGACCAGACGTTTTCAATTCGTGAGAGATCTGGAGAATGTGCTGGCCAGGACAGCAGTCGAACATTTTCTGTATCCAGAAAGGCACGTACAGGACCTGCAACATGCGGTCGTGCATTATCCTGCTGAAATGTGAGGTTTCGCAAGGATCGAATGAAGGGTTGAGCCACGGGTCGTAACACATCTGAAATGTAACGTCCACTGTTCAAAGTGCCGTCAATGCGAACAAGAGGTGACCGAGACGTGTTACCAATGGCACTCCATACCATCACGCCCGGTGATACGCCAGTATGGCGATGACGGATACACGCATCCAATGTGCGATCACCGCTATGTCGCCAAACATGGAGGCGACCATCATGATACTGTAAACAGAACCTGGATTCATCCGAAAAAATGACGTTTTGCCATTCGTGCACCCATTCGTCGTTGAGTACACCATCGCAGGCGCTTCTCTCTGTGATGTAGCGTCAAGGGTAACCGCAGCCACGGTCTCCGAGCTGATAGTCCATGCTGCTGCAGACGTCGTCGAACTGTTCGTGCAGATAGTTGTTGGCTCATGGATCGAGACGTGGCTGCGCGATCCGTTACAGCCATGCGGATGAGTTGCCTGTTATCTCGACTGCTAGTGATACGAGGCCGTTGGGATCCAGCACAGCGTTCCGTATCACCCTCCTAAACTCTCCGATTCCATATTCTGCTAACAGTCATTGGATCTCGACCAAAGCGAGCAGCAATGTCGCGATACGATAAACCGCAATCGCGATAGACTACGATCCGACCTTTATCAAAGTCGCAAACGTGATGGTACGCATTTCTCCTCCTTACACGAGGCATCACAACAACGTTTCACCAGGCAACGGGCCGGCCGAAGTGGCCGTGCGGTTAAAGGCGCTGCAGTCTGGAACCGCAAGACCGCTACGGTCGCAGGTTCGAATCCTGCCTCGGGCATGGATGTTTGTGATGTCCTTAGGTTAGTTAGGTTTAACTAGTTCTAAGTTCTAGGGGACTAATAACCTCAGCAGTTGAGTCCCATAGTGCTCAGAGCCATTTGAACCACCAGGCAACGCAGGTCAACTGCTGTTTGTGTATGAGAAATCGGATGGAAACTTTCCTCATTTCAGCACGTTGTAGGTGTCGCCACCGGCGCCAACCTTGTGTGAATGCTCTGAAAAGCTAATCATTTGCATATCACAGCACCTTCTTCCTGTCGGTCAAATTTCGCGTCTGTAGCACGTCATGTTCGTGGTGTAGCAATTTTAATGGCCAGTAGTGTGTCAGTCACTACGCTACACTGTGCAAACATGCATCGGTTTGTGTCCCACGACAAGGATACACACGTGGCACACTATAGAAGCGTGAGCTTTGTGTTTGTTTACTTTTATTTATTTATTTAACCTGATGAGGCTTAGGGCGATCAGGTCCTCTCTTACATCGGACCAAGTTTCGGACATACGGTACATTTCTTAAATCATAGTTACCTAAGAAATAACAATTTTCATGTGACAAATTGTATTACAATAATTTGAAAATTATAGTGTCAATGCGAGTAAATAATAATGACTATGAACTAATGAAGTTAATACACTAAGATTGTCCCACTCCTCAACGGCGATTCTGCGTAGATCCCTCAGAGTGGTTGGTGGGTCACGTCGTCCAGCCCTTTTCTATGTATCCCTGACATGTTCGATAGGGTTCATGGCTGGAGAACATGCTGGCCACTCTAGTCGAGCGATTGTATCCTGGGGGATATCATTCACAAGATGTGCACGGTGGGGGCGCGAATTGTCGTCCATGAAGACGAATGCCTCACCATTATGCTGCCGATATGGTTGCTCTATCGGTCGGAGGATGGCCATTCATGTATCGTACAGCCGTTACAGCGCCTCCCATGACCACCTGCGCCGTACGTCGGCCCTGCATAATGCCACTCCAAAACAGCAGAGGACCTCCATCTTGCTGCACTCGCTGGATAGTGTATCTAAGGCGTTCAGCCTGACCGGATTGCCTCCAAACACGTCTCCGACGATTGCCTGGTTGAGCCTCAACGGTGAAGACAACGTGACGCCAATACTGAGCGGTCCGTTCGGCATGTTGTTGGGCCCATATGTACCGGGGTGCATGGTGTCGTGGCTGCAAAGTTGGACCTCGCTATGGACGTCGGGAGTGAAGTTGAGCAACATTCAGCCTATTGCGCACAGTTTGAATCGTAACACGACGTCCTGTGGCTGCACGAAAAGCATTATTCAACATGGTGGCGTTGCTGTTAGGGTTCCTCCGAGTCATAATCCGTAGGTAGCGATCATCCACTTCAGTAGTAGCCCTTGGGTGGCCTGAGCGAGGCTTGTCATCTACAATTCCTGTCTCTCTGTACTTCTCCGTGTCCGACCAACATCTCTGTGGTTCACTCCGAGATGTCTGGACGCTTCCCTTATTGCGAGCCCTTCTTGGCACAAAGTAATAATGCGGACGCAATCGAACTGCGGTATTGGCCGTCTAGGCATGGTTGAACTACAGACAACACTAGCAGTGTACCTCCTTCCTGGTGGAATGACTGGAACTAACCGGCTGTCGGACCCCCTCCGTCTAATAGGCGCTGCTCATGCATGGTTGTTTACATCTTTGGGCGGCTTTTCTGACATCTCTGAACAGTCAAAGGGACTATGTCTTTGATACAGTATCTAAAGTCAACGTCTATCTTCAGGAGTTTTGGGAACCGGGGTGATGCACAACTTTTTTGATGTGTCTTTTGCAGCTGGAGATGTTATTCAGTTCTGTAATATAAAGCGGGAGATTATTCTAGATGCAGGTTCCTGCTACTGAGAAGGAATTCGAGAAAGTGGCTGAACGTAGAGTGGGACAGAAAGGATTTTGCTCTGACGGGGACCGTTGTTTCTGGCGGGTCGTTCAGACAAGAGCGTAAAGGTTGAGTTAAGATGTGGGGGCAGTGTGCATGGATAACGTAGTAGAGAAGACAGGGGGCACGGAAGTCTCTGCGCTTGTGTGCACGCAGCCAGTATAGCTGTGCATGTGATGGTGAAATATGATCAAAGAGTCGAACATGTAACCTCGCCCTCACTTATCGACCTTAATGACAGTGAAAAACTAAACCGCGTGCACCTAATGGAATTTTGGGAAAAGCAATCGTCACCGAAGTTAATCTGTCGGTAAAGAGGGAGGAAAGGGTTACATCTAAATGAAAGGAAAAATGCAAATGAAATTAGTGAAAATTAATTTTGAGAAAAGGGTAAAATTAATAAAGAAAGTAAATGTGCGGTCGTTACGTTAACAATTAATCGGTGCTAATTAGATATTTGAGATTTGGGGACAATTACTGTCACCAGTCCTACGGACAACTACTATAATAACTGAAAATGAAAGATTAATGCACATATAATTAGCACTAAAGACGTGGCAACTGAAGGTTGACACGTGTTGTGTGAAAACTGAATGTTTGTCAGAAGTAATAAATTTCGCTATACTCTGACTTAATTTAGCAAAAGAATTAATAAAACTGGAAAATTGAAAGTTAATTTAGTGGCTGAAATTTATAGTGAACTTTGTTTCTGAAGCACTACGAAATTCAATAAAATAAGGTTAGTCTTGGGCTACCTCAACAATCATTTCAAAAGCTACTTGAATGTACGCAATTTAGAAATAAGAGATTTAACTTTGAACTTGAATTAAATGATTCTGAACAATTAACAATAGTAAAATTTAGTACGTACCAAGCTGAGCTGCAGTCACAGGTAAGCTAAAATATGGTAACAAAACTTGCACTCTTAATTTCTGCTCGTGTAATCTAAATATTGTAGCCAGCTATGAATACTTTAACTGAACTTTGAAATTAAAGCAGTGAAATGGAATGATATTACTTTAACGCTGGCGTATGAATTTCAACGACACTTGGGTTCATTCCAGAAAAGGAAGGGACCCTGCTTGGTAATGCAATTGGGGCAATGAGCAACAAAGGTTCAGGCTAAGTTGCTGTATTTTTTGATGCAACAGTTTGAAAAGCTGAGGTCTGCCATACATTTCTAAAACTTTACGTGCTTTCAGTCTTCCTTGTTGGTTGATTGAAGGTTTGAAGCCGTCGATCGTGGAGGTGGCGACAGTCACTCATTGTCGGCCGTCGCTGTTGCAGAAGCTGGATGCTGGCGCGCCTTCTTCTCGACACGGTCACCAGGCGAAACGGGCTCTTGATGTGCGTCCGCTAATGCTTCCCGTCCGCGACACCGTCAGAAACTATCATAGCAAGTCGAGTGCAATTACATGCTGCCAAACCTCGAAAGCGCGGCAACTCGCGGGAGCGTCACTCAACACACCTGCTCCACCGCCCTACTCCAGCCAGACTCTGCTCTGCCCGCGCTCCACGCGGCAGAGTTCACACTACCAAAGATCCTAAACACTTTGGTTCTCCACACGACCTATCGATGTATTCGTTCGATAGCACAGTTTTCCCTAGGCAAGACCCAGCGTAAAAATACAAATAATATTTACAAAACAAACCGATTATACATCGACATAAATCCATAAATACACTCCTGGAAATTGAAATAAGAACACCGTGAATTCATTGTCCCAGGAAGGGGAAACTTTATTGACACATTCCTGGGGTCAGATACATCACATGATCACACTGACAGAACCACAGGCACATAGACACAGGCAACAGAGCATGCACAATGTCGGCACTAGTACAGTGTATATCCACCTTTCGCAGCAATGCAGGCTGCTATTCTCCCATGGAGACGATCGTAGAGATGCTGGATGTAGTCCTGTGGAACAGCTTGCCATGCCATTTCCACCTGGCGCCTCAGTTGGACCAGCGTTCGTGCTGGACGTGCAGACCGCGTGAGACGACGCTTCATCCAGTCACAAACATGCTCAATGGGGGACAGATCCGGAGATATTGCTGGCCAGGGTAGTTGACTTACACCTTCTAGAGCACGTTGGGTGGCACGGGATACATGCGGACGTGCATTGTCCTATTGGAACAGCAAGTTCCCTTGCCGGTCTAGGAATGGTAGAACGATGGGTTCGATGACGGTTTGGATGTACCGTGCACTATTCAGTGTCCCCTCGACGATCACCAGTGGTGTACGGCCAGTGTAGGAGATCGCTCCCCACACCATGATGCCGGGTGTTGGCCCTGTGTGCCTCGGTCGTATGCAGTCCTGATTGTGGCGCTCACCTGCACGGCGCCAAACACGCATACGACCATCATTGGCACCAAGGCAGAAGCGACTCTCATTGCTGAAGACGACACGTCTCCATTCGTCCCTCCATTCACGCCTGTCGCGATACCACTGGAGGCGGGCTGCACGATGTTGGGGCGTGAGCGGAAGACGGCCTAACGGTGTGCGGGACCGTAGCCCAGCTTCATGGAGACGGTTGCGAATGGTCCTCGCCGATACCCCAGGAGCAACAGTGTCCCTAATTTGTTGGGAAGTGGCGGTGCGGTCCCCTACGGCACTGCGTAGGATCCTACGGTCTTGGCGTGCATCCGTGCGTCGCTGCGGTCCGGTCCCAGGTCGACGGGCACGTGCACCTTCCGCCGACCACTGGCGACAACATCGATGTACTGTGGAGACCTCACGCCCCACGTGTTGACCAATTCGGCGGTACGTCCACCCGGCCTCCCGCTTGCCCACTATACGCCCTCGCTCAAAGTCCGTCAACTGCACATACGGTTCACGTCCACGCTGTCGCGGCATGCTACCAGTGTTAAAGACTGCGATGGAGCTCCGTATGCCACGGCAAACTGGCTGACACTGACGGCGGCGGTGCACAAATGCTGCGCAGCTAGCGCCATTCGACGGCCAACACCGCGGTTCCTGGTGTGTCCGCTGTGCCGTGCGTGTGATCATTGCTTGTACAGCCCTCTCGCAGTGTCCGGAGCAAGTATGGTGGGTCTGACACACCGGTGTCAATGTGTTCTTTTTTCCATTTCCAGGAGTGTAGTACAACAATTACAATATATAAAGACACAGAAATGTCACATCTTCAGGTAACAAATTAAGGAAAAAAATTTATAGTGCAATAGATAGAAAAAGGGGGATATGCATTTCCGGCGTTACAAACATCACAGATACATCGAACACAGGCATCACAACCAGTTGCAGACGTCGTGAGTTGTCCTGGAAAAGGCCTTTCGTGGACATCCTCGATTGCTTAAAACTAACAACATATCACGATCTTTTTAAGAAGACTTTCTTTGCTCATACGTAATTCAATATGTAATATTGCCTCCTAGACTACAGAATTATTTCAACTCTTGCGCTATGTAACCTTCAGTTTTCGTGTTAACTGAGTCGATACTCTTTTAGGCACCTTTGCCATTGTTTGTCCATAATACATGTCCTACATTACGTAACCTGTTGATTTCATTTCACAGCTCTTATAATTCTATCGACATACATTCGCTGAATACGTTAACTTGATGTCAGCTGTTAATGACGTATGAACATTTTTGGAGGACCGGGAATCGAACCAGAATTTCCCACCTGCGATAAGTGGGAAAATACTTCCAGCGTTCGAGCTGCCATTTCAGGTCCCTTGTTTTTTACACTCGTTACGGAACCGGCTCGCGCCATTGTTTTATCCATCTCGGTATTGTCCTTACGTCTTTAACGTGGAAATGGTGGTCACTTTAACGGCGCGTTGTACTCACCAACGTTCCGTAGCGAACTCAATGACACACTATGTGGGTCCGATTAGATGCGTTAGGTAGCGTGAGCAGATCTACATGGTGACAATTATTGAACTACATGAAATAAAATCGTCTTAACTTCTGAACAGTTTGCGTTAGGACATTCAAATTGCACAGTTGGCCGTGGGGTATGATGGGAATTAGCACGTGTATGCACGATTTAGTTTTGCGACGAAGCCCACCTTCATTTGGATGGGTTCGTCAATAAGCAAAACTGGGGCATTTGAGGGACTGAGAATGCGCATTTCGCAGTCGAGAAGTCTCTTCACCCCCAACTGGTGACTGTGTGGTGTGCAATGTCCAGTCACGGAATAATTGGTGCCACATTCCTTGATGACACCGTGACTACCGAACGGTACGTGAAGTTGTTGGAAGATGATTTCATGTCCATTATTCAAATGACTCTGATTTCGACAAGGTGTGATTCCTGCAAGACGTAGCTCCACCCCATCGAAGCAGGCGAGTGTCTGATGTCCTGGAGGAGCTCTTCGCGGACCGCACTCTGGCTCTGAGGCACCCAGAAGCCACTGGCATGGGTCTCGATTGGCCGCCATATTCTCCGGATCTGAACTCATGCGACTCCTTTTTGTGGGGCTAAATTGAAGAGAATGTGTAGAGCAACAAACCCAAAACCGTTGCTGAGTTGAAAACAGCCATTCAGGAGGTCATCGACAGCGTCAGAGTCATGCTGAATTTCGCTATTCCTTTACACCACATCATCGCCATTTATGGCATTCATGTCGAATATATAATAATCTAAATTCGACTGTCTGTAGTGACGTGTACATGTTGAATAAAGTGTGTCCACGCGCCTTAGTTTGTAACTAATTAAAGTTTTTTCAATTAGTTCATTAACTGTCATGCTGTACATCTTACAGGGTGGTCAATTAAGAAAGTACTATTTCTTAAAAGACATCATAGTCACCGTTGACTGTATAAAATATTTATTATTACGATTCCAATTTCGGCCTTAGGGCCATTTTCAAGTAACACTGCAAAAGTTACATTCTGTCAGAATATAAGACTATCTGACATGAGATAGTCAGTTTAACAACTGAAAATGCTGCATTCTCTTCACTCTGTGAAGCTCTGGACGGATTAAATAAAACGTTGTGAACGCTAGGCACCTTCTTTGATTTAATTAAGGCGTTTGATTGTGTTGATTGCAAAGTTTGCTGTAGAAGATGGACTATTATGGAATAAGCGGAGTAGCTCACAAGTGGTTCACCACTTTCTTTAAGAGTAGACAGAAGGTCATTCTCCGCAGTGCTGAGAATAGCAAAACGCGCAATCCCAATGGAGCACAATTAAATGGGAGGGGGAGAGGGGGGGCATGGGTCGGTATTGGGGCCGGTACTATTTCTCATTTACATAAATGATGTACCTTGTAGCATTACAGGTGATACTAAAATATTTCTATTTGCCGATGACGCTAACTTGGCAGTGAATGATGTGTGCAGTATCGACTCAGTAACAAATAATGCAGTTCAACATAACAGGCAATTTGATTACACAGAACGGAAATATGATTAGTAAGACTGAACAGTTCAAAATCCTAGGCGTTCTGATAGCAGTAAGCTGTCGTGGAAAGCCCAGGTTCACGATCTTATTCAAAAACTAAATGTGCTTTATTAATCATTAGAACAGTACCCCAAGTAAGTGATAGGTCAACACGAAAAGTAGTTCTCTTTGCCTATTTTCATTCGCTTATGACGTATGGTATTATTTTTTGGGGTAACTCTTCTGATTAAAAAAGGGTATTTTCGGCTTGGAAATATGCGGTTCGAGCAATATGTGGTGCAAGTTCGGCGAACGTTTTGTCGAGACCTCTGTTCAGTAGACTGGGGATTCTCACACTGTCCTCTCAATACATATTTTCTTTAATATCGTTTGTTTTTTACAATATCGGTTTATTCCCAAGAGTTAGAAGCTTTTACTCAGGTAATACTAGGCAGAAATCCAATCTGCATTTCGCATGCACCTCCTTGACTCAGGTGCTGAAAGGCGTGCAGTTTTCTGCTGCATCCATTTTCAATAAATTGTCACAAGAACTCAAAAATCTTAGCAGTAATCCACGCACTTTCAAGTCTAATGTAAGAGTTTCCTCATGGCTCACTCCTTCTGTTCCGCCGAGAAACTCATAGAAAAATTTTAAAAAAATTAAGCTAATTGCTGTGCTATCTTGTTGATTGCGTTTATTTCAACTTATGTCTTGTTACCTGCATAGATTCAATTATATTTAATTTCATCTATTATTCGAATTTTGTCAAATAAAGACAGATATTATATGAAAAACACGAGATGGTTGATGGTGCGCAGCAACCAATCACAAACTGGTTTTAGGTTACTTTATTTAAAAGGTACCGTTACCGGTTTCGAATTTTTCACAGTCCATCATTTCAAGGTTTTTTCAAGCTTTCATCAAAACAAACTATACAGTGATTTGTCTGAAGCATCTTGTCACGGTCTGCGCTGCTCCCCCGTCGGAGGTTCGAGTCCTCCCTCGGGCATGGGTGGGTGTGTCGTCCTTAGCGTAAGTTAGTTTAAGTTAGATTAAATAGTGTGTAAGCTTAGGGACCGATGACCTCAGTTGCTTGGTCCCATACGAACTTATCACAAATTTCCATTGCTTTCCTTTGAGTTGCCCTAGGGCAACCTAAAACCAATTTGTGTCTGGCTGCTCTACACCATCAATAATTTATTATCTATTATTACTCTTCTGTTATAATTTCAGGTCCTGAACCGTTCCATGACCGTGGAGACTTGTTCCTCAGTTTGGTGTTATGGAACCTGACGTACACTAAAGAGCCAAAGAAACTGGTACACCTGCCTAATGTCGTGTACGGCTCTCGCGAGCGCGCAGAAATGCCGTAACACAAAGTGGCATTGAACTCGACTAATGTCTGAAGTAGTGCTGGATCGAACTGACACCATGAATCCTGCAGGACTGCCGTAAATCCGTAAGAGAACGACGGGGTGTTGAACAGCACGTTGCAGGGTGTTCCAGATATGCTAAAAAATGTTGGTGTCTGATGAGTTTGGTGGCCAGTGGTAGTGTTTAAACACAGAAGAGTGTCCCTGGAGCCACTCTGTAGCAATTGTGGACGTGTGGAGTGTCGCATAGGCCTGCTGGAATTGCCCAAGTCTGTCGGAATGCACAATGGACATGAATGGATGCAGGTGATCAGACAGAGTGCTTACGTACGTGTCACTTGTCAGAGTCGTATCAAGACGAATCAGGTGTCTCATATCACTCCAACTGCACACGCCCCACATCATTACGGAATCTGCACCAGCTTGATCGGTCCCCTGCTCTTCTGCTGGCATGCAGGGTCCATGGATTCATGAGATTGTCTCCAAAACCGTACACGTCCATTCCGCTCGATACAATTTGAAAGGAGACTCGTCCTACCAGGCAACATGTTTCCAAGCATCAACAGTCTATTGTCGGTGTTGACGAGCCCAGGCGAGGCGTAAATATTCGTGCTGTGCTGTCATCAAGGGTACAAGAGTGGGCCTTCGGCTCCGAAAGCCCATATCGATGATGTTTCGCACGCTGACACTTGTTGATGGCCCACCAATGAAATCTGCAGCAATTTGCGGATTTCTGTCACGTTGAACGATTCTCTTCAGTCGTCTAGCTATGCCGCAGATTTATTATTTTACCACATTCTTGACATTCACGCTACACTCGTGAAATGGTCGTACGGGAAAATCGCCACTTCGTCGCTACCTCGGAGATGCTGTGTACCATCACTTGTGCGCCGACTGTAGCGCCACGTTCAAACTCATTTAAATCTTGATAACCATACGTTGTAACAGGAGTAAGCGATCTAACAACAATGCCAGACACGTGTTGTCTTATATAGGCGTTGCCGATCGCAGCGCTGTGTTCTGCCTGTTTACATACCTCTGTATTTGAATACGCATGTCTATACCAGTTCCTGTGGCGCTTCAGTGTATAAAAAATAATTTTAAAAAAATGGACAGCGACACACAAGTGCAAAGCTGAAATATCACTTGACACAGATATACAATGTAAGCTCTCACTGCCGATATTGTCTTACAAGTTCCGGGCTGATAGGCCGTGGTCGCCGCTTTCCTTGGAGGATGTCTCCCGCAGTTGGAGACGAAACGTCAGGGGAGAGTTTTATACATCGACCACAGGAAACGTTAGCGACAGCCCCGGACATTTGCACAAGCCCCGCCCATTTACCCCCTCCACACCTACCCCCCGCCACACCAGCGAAGGGCGCATCAATATGATCTTTGGTAGTCCTCGTGTGTTGTGCTGTTAGTACTTCTTAGCAGTTTGTGTAATACTGTCAAAATGAAACATAGATATGAACTCTCAATAAAGTTATCATACGCAAGGTACCTAATCTTGACTGTTGTGGCCAACTGCTGTCAAAACTGATATCTAACAGACATTAAAGTACGATAAGATGTGTTGGAATGACACTGACGAAATTATGTACATATGTTTAACAATAGGTAGCTCTAAAGCTCTCAAACACTGAAGAAGAAATCAAAGTAATCTCGTGTCTGCTATAAGCAAGCAGCCACAAGAGTTCACAAGTAAAAATTCACCCATTACACATGCAAATATTAATGAAGAATGTCACTGTATAAATATCTGACTGCTTGCATTACGCATTTCTACATTATCCCACTCTTATATTCTTTAGTCTTAATGAGGAAATCAGAAACAAACCAAGACATCGACTTTGCCTTGTTTATGAACAACATTGACTTTAGACAATCGAGATAATGGACAGCATCCTTGGCGATACTACCAATTAATATTTCGAAACACAATTTCTTACACTACGCGAGGTGACGGAAATTTGCGCTCACTGCAGTTAACAAATATCAGATTCTTTAATATAGTGCAGATGAAAGCTCATGAAATAAAAAAGACAGTGTGGATACCATTTTTATTTTTCATTCTTATTGATGATTTTTCAACTCGCATATTCAATGAACATATTTCTAATTCTTTTCACAATGGTTCCGGAAAAACTATTTCGTACTAAGTAATGATTTTCTCCCTTCTTATGACTGGCATATGTGTGATACGAACAACTTTGATGTTGGAACATGCGGCAGACCATGGGCGGAGCTTAGGATATGGATTGGTGTGGAGGGGGGGTGATTGGGCGGGACATGTGCACCGTCCGGGGCTTTCGCTAACGTTACGTATCGTCCACGGCCTATCAGCCCGGAAGTCTTAAGTGAACACTTAATACAGAGCGACGCCAATGTAAAATTGGCAAGCGACGCTCTCTCCAGAAAGCCTGAATACCACAGCTTAGAAAGGCCTACCTCAGTAACACACGAGACGCTAACGTCTGAATTTAACAGAAAGAACAAGTCAGCTGCTGCTGGCGCCGATCACGTCAAGAAACAGCGGCAAGGACAAGAGTGAGAGAGGCCAGCTTCAGAGTCAGCGTGCTTCGTTTCGCATCCCCATGGGCCACGCGAACTCAGAACCTAACCTTCTAGCCACTTGACTCTCAGCAGGGCTCTGCCGTCATTGTATAGCGTGCAGATATGCTGCGCTATACAAACAAAGATGTAAGTTCCCTAGCAGATAAAAACAATGAATAGATAGTCTTTGAGACATGCCAGTGTCTTGCAACTCTCGCACTGATAAATAGTATCAAAGACGGATTTCACTGTGTGTTGTGGACCCAGGTGACGAGCTACGTGTGAGATTCTCAAACAGGAATGGGGAGATTACCAATTTCCGGTTTTCCCTTGCAACCAAAGAATGCGCTAGTAGTCGGTCGTTTTGCCATTGCCCTAATTATCTTGTCCCCCCGAGTAGTAATTTTTTCTCCTATCTATGTAATTATGTAGTTATGTAGTTCTCAATTCGTTCGAGCAATTCATCATTCATAATAGGAAATACAGTGATAACTCAGTCACTCAAAATGATTCAGAAATTTTACTTGTTAGAATGAAATCAGGCGATGATTCTTCTTCTCTGCAGGCTCGTGTTTTGCGGCAGTCTGCTAATCTGTACAAATAAAATGCCTCGTATTTTTGGGAGCGTTGTATTATCAGTCGGGAAACCTCAGATCAAGCGGATATTTGGCTTTGATGAAGTTTAACCTTCCGAAGAAGTAATGGAGCTCTTGGAATATTAAATGCAGGTTCGTATCCAGTCTTTCGGAAGTTCCCTTCTGATTAACAACTACGCAATATATCGATGAATATCATTAATTCTCAAATGTCAAATAATGTAAAATGTTACACACCTTTTGTATGAAGGAGCAATATATATATATATATATATATATATATATATATATATATATATATATATATATACTCCTGGAAATTGAAATAAGAACACCGTGAATTCATTGTCCCAGGAAGGGGAAACTTTATTGACACATTCCTGGGGTCAGATACATCACATGATCACACTGACAGAACCACAGGCACATAGACACAGGCAACAGAGCATGCACAATGTCGGCACTAGTACAGTGTATATCCACCTTTCGCAGCAATGCAGGCTGCTATTCTCCCATAGAGACGATCGTAGAGATGCTGGATGTAGTCCTGTGGAACAGCTTGCCATGCCATTTCCACCTGGCGCCTCAGTTGGACCAGCGTTCGTGCTGGACGTGCAGACCGCGTGAGACGACGCTTCATCCAGTCCCAAACATGCTCAATGGGGGACAGATCCGGAGATCTTGCTGGCCAGGGTAGTTGACGTACACCTTCTAGAGCACGTTGGGTGGCACGGGATACATGCGGACGTGCATTGTCCTGTTGGAACAGCAAGTTCCCTTGCCGGTCTAGGAATGGTAGAACGATGGGTTCGATGACGGTTTGGATGTACCGTGCACTATTCAGTGTCCCCTCGACGATCACCAGTGGTGTACGGCCAGTGTAGGAGATCGCTACCCACACCATGATGCTGGGTGTTGGCCCTGTGTGCCTCGGTCGTATGCAGTCCTGATTGTGGCGCTCACCTGCACGGCGCCAAACACGCATACGACCATCATTGGCATCAAGGCAGAAGCGACTCTCATCGCTGAAGACGACACGTCTCCATTCGTCCCTCCATTCACGCCTGTCGCGACACCACTGGAGGCGGGCTGCACGATGTTGGGGCGTGAGCGGAAGACGGCCTAACGGTGTGCGGAACCGTAGCCCAGCTTCATGGAGACGGTTGCGAATGGTCCTCGCCGATACCCCAGGAGCAACAGTGTCCCTAATTTGCTGGGAAGTGGCGGTGCGGTCCCCTACGGCACTGCATAGGATCCTACGGTCTTGGCGTGCATCCGTGCGTCGCTGCGGTCCGGTCCCAGGTCGACGGGCACGTGCACCTTCCGCCGACCACTGGCGACAACATCGATGTACTGTGGAGACCTCACGCCCCACGTGTTGAGCAATTCGGCGGTACGTCCACCTGGCCTCCCGCATGCCCACTATACGCCCTCGCTCAAAGTCCGTCAACTGCACATACGGTTCACGTCCACGCTGTCGCGGCATGCTACCAGTGTTAAAGACTGCGATGGAGCTCCGTATGCCACGGCAAACTGGCTGACACTGACGGCGGCGGTGCACAAATGCTGCGCAGCTAGCGCCATTCGACGGCCAACACCGCGGTTCCTGGTGTGTCCGCTGTGCCGTGCGTGTGATCATTGCTTGTACAGCCCTCTCGCAGTGTCCGGAGCAAGTATGGTGGGTCTGACACACCGGTGTCAATGTGTTCTTTTTTCCATTTCCAGGAGTGTATATATATATATTTCCCTTTTAATCGTACAATTTCGTATCAGTTATCTTTTGTCACAAATCTCAATATTCAGATTACAATTCTTCAAACAATGCTCAGGCTAATCGGCATGAAGACAATCTCGGAAGCTTTTTTTCTAACAACCACCAGAGAGAGTACTACAAAGAATAATTATGCGCTCATGGCATAGCTATTGTATGAAACTACTTTGCGCATTGATTCTGTGAGTATCAAGATAGAAAATTAGTAAACGTCATTCAAGGGTAGAATTGTATCAGAATAATTCATCGAATATAAAGAGATATTAGAAAGTGTGTAATGCTTTGAGTGTCTAAGGCTGCAAATTGGCTTGTACAGGAAAGAGGAAGACATGGGACATTCTAACCCCGTACGACTACTTCGTCAGTTTTCTATACACCGGCTCAATTGGAAAGCCGGTTCTGTGATATGTGTGTGCTGCGTATGGTTCGAAGTAGGATTTACCGGGTGCTTTCTTGCAAGGGAAATGTGTTTTCTCTTGAAGGAAAGGAAAGGAGCTACTCTGTTCTGGCCATCTGTCAGAATTCTCTCTCGTGCAGCGAAAACACTTCTCAGGGAATATTCTGCTGCTGCTTGTCTACTTCTGTATTTGTTTACAGTGTCGTGTTCGCGAACGACACGATTCGTTAACTGATGGTATGCACAGTCACAATTGCTACAGCGTCACTTTTACAGAACAGATAAATCTGAAAATGTTAAATTTAAATTTTTTAAAACTACCAGAGTGCTATATTTATACTCTGTCTACACTGTCGAAGCAAATCCTTTCATATTTGCTGTTGGATTCATGTTCAGGAGCATAATGCAGGAATCAGTGGGTCTGAATCTGAAGCCCTGTGACTCCGAAATCGATCTTAATTAAAGTGAACAGCTTTAGCTGCAACCGTTTGGACTAGAAACTAAAAAGGGAATCGATGGTATTTATTCACACCTTAACCATTTTAGTGACGTCCTCACCACTTCCTTCAGTAAGATAGCTACAAGATTGAACCCCCGTCCTCACAAATGTATGGGCTTCATACCGTCCAGGAACGTGTGCAGTACATTTCATTTTCGAAGATAACATCGGTCTTCACGTCTTCTTTCTTTGTGTGTATGCTTCAAACTGATTTACGTAATTCCAACTGGATCAGCAACTCAATATGTTTGTGATTTGTAAATTAAAGTTTCCGTCAGAGCTGCAAATAATATTTTTATTAGCGACTAGTTTCGAACATTTCGTTCATTCTCATACCATACCTTTATTAGAAGATACAATATTATTAACAAAACATGAAATACAATATCTTCGAACATTTTATGTGCACAGATTACAGTAGTGCAATAAACCTTTTGACAACGTTGCGAGCGATCTGGCAACGCTGTATTGTTCCTTTCGTGTAATCCGGTATGTTCATTCCTTCCAGATGCTCGGTCCGTACAGCCATCATGTGTTTTTTGAGAGGGCCATTACTGAAGTTTTTTTCTTTGTATGTTACGAAAATGGAACAGCTGAATTTAGAACAACGTTATCCGTCATGTTTTTTTATTAAAGTTGGGGAATGGGTGAGTGTGACCTTTGAAAAGTTGAAACAGGTCTATGGGAAACATACCTTATCAACAGCACAAGGTTTTCGTTGGTACAAATAATTTTTGGAACGCCGAGAACACGTTCAAGATGAACTTCGCTCAAGGACACATTTAACTTAAAAAATCGATGAAAACGGTGAACTTGTTTGGGCTCTTGTGAGAGCAAACCAACGTTTAACAATAAGGATCATAGGTGACCTTTTAAACTTAAACGCTTTCACCTGCATCAAATTTCGACCGACGTTTTGCACGTACAAAAGGTTTGTGCCGAAATGGTGCAGAAAAACCTCGCAACTGAGCTAGGATAATCGAAGAAACGTGTGCTTTGACCTGATTGACAAGGAAAGGTTCACAGGTGATAAATCCTGGGTTTCTGAGTAGGATCTTGAGACAAAGTGGCAAAGTGAGGAGTGGTAAGGTGATACATCTCCTCGACCGAAAAAGTCTCGAATGAGCAAGTCACAGATCAAAAGAATGCTGATTTAGTTTTTTGAGAGTGGGGTATTAAATGGTTCAAATGGCTCTGAGCACTATGGGACTTAACATCTGAGGTCATCAGTCCCCTAGAACTTAGAACTACTTCAACCTAACTAACCTAAGGACATCACACACAGCCATGCCCGAGGTAGGATTCGGACCTGCGGCCGTAGCGGTCGCGCGGTTCCAGGCTGTAGCGCCTAGAACCGCTCGGCCACCCCAATCGGCCCTCCAGGTAAAACTATCCACCCAAGTGTCTTACAAAGATGTCCAAGGCTTAGGAAAAGGTGAATCGAGTGAGACCACACGTTGCCGACAAGCAGATGCTGGACCATGATAACGCCCCATGTCACACAGCCGCTTCCATCTTGGTTTTTTTGGCCTCAAAAGGCATTTCTGTTGTTGCACAGGTCTGTGTCTCTGTGGCATTTTTCTGTTTCCAAAATTGATAAATATCTTAAATGGACCTAATTTTGGGATTCTTGAGAATACTGAAAAGAATGTGATCGACATGTTAAAGGCCCTACCAGTTGAAACTTTTCAGCACTGCTACCAAGACTGGGTACAACATCTCCGCTGGTGTACAGCTGCCGGAGGGAACTGCGTTGAAGGGGACCATGCTGTTGTTTGAAAAAAATGAAAACTTTAGTGGATAATAAATCTGTCTCGATACTTTTCTCACGCACCTTGTGTATCAAATACTATCTGCTCTAACAGATACTGTGTCGCCTGCAAGAAGTACAGTCCAGTTGACTTTGAGTGGCACTGAGGTAGGGCTAGATGTCCTGTAGAGGAATAACGGGGGCCAGAGGGAACTGATCCTCCTAACAAACAAGTCTGAGGTTCTGTCTCCCAGTGAACCTGGAACTGAGCCGCTGTGACTAACTTCACCTGCTTGGAAGCCTGTTGTGACCCATGTCCGAAAGAACAGGCACCAAGCATTCATTCACCTCGACGGGCAATGAATACACAATCTTCAAGGCGGATTCACATTGCAACCGACCTCCGGTGGGAATCTAAAATTAAGAGCTTGGAGAACATGGATAGGGATTGCGGGTAGGTAGGTGGGCGTGGAGTCGGCCGGGGAACATGCCGAAATGGTCCGCGTATCTGCGGTAAACACTTTGTGCGGACGGCCTAGTAGTAAGTCCGATACGCCACCCAGACACTGCCGCAGCGGACGGTATCGGTTTAATTCATGTATACAACCGTGCGCGATCGCTTTATCTCAACACTATGCGTCGCACGTGGACCTCTGCCCACGCCACTCTGACGGGCACCCTGATAGAGGAAGAGGCACCACACTCTCTGCATCCCCCGGTTTCTGTAGGACACATTTCACCGGTACTCGTCCACATCAGAGAGTTCTTGATTGATTTCAGCTACTTACGGTCAGACCTTCCGACGACACGGGTGCCCAGCACGAAAGACCATTATCGCCTTTATCAGCAGAGCATCCCGAAGTTGCCTGGAACACAGTGTGGCGAGCGGTACGTATGCCTTTTCTACCTATGACCGTGCGTTCATTGTGGTACGTGGTTGTGAACGGGAAGTTCGCTACTCGTCAGAGGCTACATTCCATTCATCTGACGGACGACCCCTTGTGTCCGACTTGCTCAGTCGTTGACTCGGATGCACACCGTCTGACTTGTGCCGCGACCAGCGAGTGTTGGCTACTGGCGCAGCGCATGCTGACATTACTCTTGCGGCGATTGCCGGAATCAATCTCCCCTGATGATATACTGCGCCCCGACAGCGTATACTTTCCATCAAAAACATGGTTCAAATGGCTCTGAGCACTATGGGACTTTACATATGAGTTTATCAGTCCCCTAGAACTTCTTAAACCCAACTAACCTAAGGACATCACACACATCCACGCCCGAGGCAGGATTCGAACCTGCGACCGTAGCGGTCGAGCGGTTCCAGACTGAAGCGCCTAGAACCGCTCGGCCACACCGGCCGGCCATACTTTCCATCAACCAGGACGAACGCCGTTAACTGGCTAAAAGGCATGGCCCTTTACTTCATATTTTTCGATGCTCACAGAGACTCACTCGAAGTTTGGTCCCTACTTGTAACATCCACGAGATAAATTTTAGCTACAGTGCGACGAGAGGAAATTATGCCTCTAACAATTATAAACATTATCTATTCGACATATAAAAAACAGTGAAAACGATGATAAATATTAATTATTTATATAATATGTTATGATGTTATTGGACATATCGATATGTATCATACAAAGACAATGATAATTGTAAATTCCTTTTATGATCTGCGTTTGTTATCCGTTGTTTTTACCTTTTGTTGGTTGGCTTTTGTAGGTTGCGGACGCATATCAAACTGAGGTCTGTTAAGAAATTGTAATTATTTGTTAATTACTACTTGAGAATAGAGTTCATTATTATTATAAATATGAGTGAATAATTATTTGTAACTTTAATTCCTCGCTCAGTAAGCATTATCTGTGTTAATTATTTCTTTCCGCTGCAAGGAGCGCAGCCATTGATGATATCGATTTGTATCGCGTTTTTGTCTGTTTTTTCCTTAGAAAAAAATCAAATGTTTGCTTGATGAAGTCTAAATAGTGCCCAATACGAAAGTAGAGTTTAATAAGCATTTCAAATACTTATCTTATTTGCTCTAACAATAGAAAGTCTCTATCAATTGTCTGGCGTCATCTTAACAATTATCTCAGCGGCAAATTCAAATTACGCAACTCTGCAGACATAAATGCCGAACGTAATACGAATGTGTAAAAATAAATGTGCACCGGTGGTCCCGAACTCATTTTAATGAAAATAATTCGATCAGATTGGTTCTTTAAAAACAGTGCGCATAGCACGATCCTTATAACAAACTTTTCTAGCTGATGTATGGAGCCGAAATTAATTACGCACGAGTTGCGAAGAATATTGTTTCAGGTAACGTACGTCAGTGTTGTGCGCGGCTGATATTCGGTGGTTTTAATGATCATTTTGCTGAAGATAACTATTTCCATCATAATCAATAGTTGTATAGAATCTGTTGTATGAACTGTGAGTTAGTGACACTTACACAACCTACAGACAACACTTTAACACAACGTTAACTTGGAGCAGCTTGACCAAATCTTTAGTCGAGGGAAAAAATTATTTAGTAATTACTCACTGTAATGAAATAAGATTATCATTTTCATTTACAAATTAGTTGAATACCAAACCACTGAATATCACAGCGAACGCCACATACTGATGACGACACATGCAGCTTTCAGTAGCCACTCGAAGTACAGAACGCGTTTCGCAAATTATTTAGGTTTATTATTTGCGGATCCTCCTGCTCACTGGGGTGTTCCGGGTATGAGACGCTGAAGATGTAGAAGAATCCTCGAGCACATTGATCCTCTACGGACGGAATAGCGGGAACCTTCCCAACAGACGAGAAGACGACTCAGACGCTCGGCTACGGCAGTTGTAGGATCCTTTTTTTTGTAATGAAACAAAAATAAATCCACAAATACAATACAAAATAAAAATATAAAAATTAAAGAATTAAAGAAATTAAAAAATTAAAGAAATAAATAAATAAAACAACATAGACAAACCCGCTGCATCCTCTTCCTGATCCTTCGATCCTCGAACACGTTGCTTGGGCACGGCGGCGGGATGGTCAGGCTTCGGGTGTCGACCCCTACCCTATCCGTCATCCTGCTCCTGCAGTGGTTCCAAAAAACAGTGTTTAACGCAACTGCCTAGTAAGAAGGAGATTCCGAGTTTGAGTCCCAGTCCAGCACACACTTTCACTCGTTGCCACTGAATCCGCACAAACTCCGGAGGCAGGTGATACTAGTTGTTCCTTACCTTTCGCCCTCCTCCCCCCCTCCTCACGTCCCACATTCATTTTACATGATCTGTTAAACGTTGGCAGGTCAGTCGTATTGCGAATAATGGTAACCTTTCTGGAAATGGCAGCAAAGGGAGGGAATGATCATGTTGTGTACCTGCAGGTCCCATTCGCCGTGCTGAAGAGGCACTTACGACAACCACTGGGGGAACAGGTACCTGACCTTTTCGACGATGTCCATATTGAAACTAGTATCAGCGATCATGAGGCAGCTGTGGGAATAGTGATAACTAAAATAGAAAGAGCATTTTAAAAAACAAGTAGGAAGATTTGCCTGTTCAATAAACAAGTGAAGAGGCAGTCGTATCGTAATTTAAAGGGAATATAAAAACATTTATCTTAGTCCACGAACATACTGAAGAATTTAAAACAATAGATCTGCTCTGAGTAGATATTAGGGAGCCGATCGCTGTGGCCGAGTGGTTCTAGGCACTTCAGTCCGGAACCGCTCTGCTGTTGCGGTCGCAGGTTCGAATCCTGCCTCGGGCATGGATGTGCGTGATGTCCTTAGGTTAGTTAGGTTTAAGAAGTTCTAAGTCTAGGGGACTGATGACCTCAGATGTTAAGTCCCGTAGTGCTTAAAGCCATTTGAACCATTTTTGAAGATATTAGGGATGGTTGCAATCGCTGAAATAACCAGCTTTCCGTTATATATGTTTTTTTCAATTCCAGTTTAAGCGCCCTTTTAAAACCGCTAAAAGTAACCTGTTTCTGAGATAAACGATTTTAGATTTTTTATTTCTGTAATTTCCTGTAATGAACATAGAAATCGAACAAAGATTGAAAAAATTTGACTCCCTCAGTTTCGAGGTACATGTACTACAATCAAAATACGAGTATTAAATTAAATAGGCAAATAAAATAAAACAGTCCGTCCACCGACGCTACTTTTCTCGAAAAGTGATAAGTGGTTGAATACTACAAAAAAATCACCAGTATTCTCCTATTCACTCTACGTTTTTGAAACTCTGCTCAAAAATCCTGTTTGTGTTTTCAAGGATCATAGCACTAATTGGGCGTTACGAATAGTGAGTGCTAAAGGGTTAAAACTGAGGTTGGAGAATCAGTTTTCGTGTTAATTTGTCCGTTTTCAAGGGCTACAAGCAGATAAAGGCATATTATGTAAACACATGAAATAGATCAGCTGCTTTTTACTTTTGTTTTAAACTATGAATGAATGGTTAAGTTTTCTCCTTATGTGATGTAGTAAGGTTCTTGTGGCTCCTCGCGTTCTTAACCTTTTAAAGTAAGTGGAGCATTGTACATCATTGATACCGCAGTTTGTAAAATACTTCCAGACTAGAGATAGTGCTATTCTGTAATGCAACTAATGTCCAACTGCAACAGCGAGAAATTACCATATAGAACAGATACGGCAAGTCTCACACTCTCCATGTACGCACATGTCATGCAGTAGGCCACGCCACATTTAACAGGTATATTACTGTGTTAGCAACGCTGTACCAGTTCTTATACCATGTGTTTGTTGCTCGTTTCTTTCCACACTGTTATTAAAATAGCGATGATCGCTTTTCCCATTTTCTATTATAACGCAATGTTTGAAAGCAACGAAAGTTTTAGGAATAAAAATTACTTTTTTGGATCGTTTCTTTAAATACTTAAAGTTTTAGCACTGCTGCTAGGGCTAATTGACATTTCGGTGTTTTTTACATGATTATTAGTAAAAACTGAAGAAAACTATTATAATCGAGACCAGACGAGTATAGGAACATGCCGGTTACTCAGAACTAAAAATCGGTATCGGTTTTAACCGGTCGGTTTTTCTCATACCTAATAGATATGCACCTAGTAAAACCGTTCGTGATGGAAGGGACCGTCCATGGTGTACAACCATTGTAAAGAAACTTCTAGAAAGACTTCAGGATAATAGGTGTAAGACAAACCATAGGGCTACAGATAAAGAGATGCTGAAGGAAACGTGTTTGGCTGTGAAGAGGGCAATACGTGAAGCCCTTATTGACTGCAGTAGTGGAATCTTATTGAAATATCTCTCAAAAAACCCAAAGTAAGTCTGATCGTATGGAACGGCTGTCAGTGGTAACAAAGTTCCTGTCCAGACATTCGCAGATGACTCAGGAAGTGAAATTACAGTGCGGAAATCAAAATCAGAAATGCTGAACTCAGTTTTGAAATGTTCCTTTACAACGGAACGCACAGAACTAATAGGTTAGTTTATTTCTCGCAGCTTACAAAGGTGACTTATCTAAATATTAGCATCACTGGAGCTGAAAACCATCTACACTGGGCTTCAGAGCTGTATGGACTCCCTGTCAGATTCAATCCAGGCGACTTATCTTTAATCACGATGCTCTGTAGTGCCTTCCAACAAAAGAACTGTGCTTAGCGATTGAAAGAAAGCACAGTTCACATTCATATATAAGAAAAATAACAGAAGTGATCCATAAAATTATTGTCCAACATCATTATAACGTCCATCTGCTGTAGAATACTAGAAAATATTCTGAGCTGAAATATAATGAAGTATCTCGAAAAGAATGACTTACTCCACGCCAGTCAGCAGCATGGATTCTAATAATATTTATCATGCGAACTCAACTTACGCTTTTCTCAGATGACATACTTAAGCCATGGATCAAAGCAATGAGGTGAATGTAGTAGACTTCCGTGAATGCAGTAGACTTCCGTAAACTATCTGACTCGGTGCCACATCTACGCTTACAACCAAAAGTACGATTAGACAGGTTATAAAATAGACTGAACTGACGATTTCTTGGTACGGAAGAGGCAGCATGTTGTCTTGGACAGAGTGTCAATGACAGATGGCAAGCAACTTCAGACGTTCCCAAGGGAAGTGTGTTGGGACCCTTGCTGCTCGCGTTGTACAAGTATAGTAAAAGTGTGACAGACAATATTAATAGCAACCTCAAATTTTTTAAGTTCTTACAGTTAACTATATTGAAGTACTAATTCCAAAAATCTGTAGAAATATTCATTCAGATCTTGATGTGATTTGAATATAGTGGAAAGACTGACAACTTGTTAAGAAATGTAAACCGTTACACTTCACAAAATAAGGACAAGTTAGTGTCCTATGACTACAACATTGGTGAGGCAGAATTGGAATTGGTCAGCTCACACAAATATCTGTGTGTCACCGTTTGTAGGGATGCGAAATGGAAAGATCGCATACACACGTAAAGTAGATGGCAGACTTCTGTTCAGTGTCAGGATACTGGGAAAATATAGTGTTGTGGATTGGCAGGAGAGCCAACCCAGGAATCTAGAGGAAGCCGAAAGGCACGCGTTTTAGCTCACGCAGGCTGGCGTGAGGTCTGGAACAGGACAAGAAATTTAGACTTTAGAAAAAAACGGACGTAGCTGGTGGAATACTTAACTTTACTCCATTAATGGTGAACGTCGGTCTTGCCGTTACATGATTCACAATATTAGTAGCAACTGATAATGGCGCCTTGTTAGGTCGTAGCAAATGACGTAGCTGAAGGCTATGCTAACTATCGTCTCGGCAAATGAGAGCGTATTTTGTCAGTGAACCATCGCTAGCAAAGTCGTCTGTACAACTGGGGCGAGTGCTAGGAAGTCTCTCTAGACCTGCCGTGTGGCGGCGCTCGGTCTGCAATCACTGATAGTGGCGACACGCGGGTCCGACGTATACTAACGGACCGCGGCCGATTTAAAGGCTACCAACTAGCAAGTGTGGTGTCTGGCGGTGACACCACATATAGTGAGTGAACTAAGGAGCATACTTAGATACAAATCACTTATGCGTTCTGTCTTATTATTAGAACATTGCTCAAATGTTCAAAGTAGGACTTACAGGGAATATGAATGTGTACAGTCAGAGACTTTTGCTATGAATGCGAGAGTATCAAGGAAATATGGGAACTCTGAATAGGCAGACTGTTGCGGATGTCAGCCACCACCAAAAACCTTGAGATGGTCCGTAGTCGATTGAACAGAGCCCTGATATCGGCCCGTGACATATCGCTTTCCTGAGGTGGCAAGCGTGCAGAACCAAATTTTAAAGAAGGGAACCTCAGACCGCTGGAGACAATGGTGGGCGGACAACTGAGTATGGTGGTTTGCACCCAGCGGATTCCAGTGCTTCACCAAGCTGAGTTTTTGGGAGGCATGATGTGATGTGATGCCGAAGTATACATTTAGCGGTGGAAGCGGAGAAATGTTGTGATATGTTATTGAGCGGTAGTGTACGGCACTAAAGTGTGCACAGAAAGAAAGCACGTTACCTGCGCAAGAGGAGCAAGCGCGAGGCGGCCTGATCCAGCGCAGGAAATATCCACTTATCCAATGAGGCAGCATGCAACGGCAGCCGGGTGGTGGAACAGCGCCTGCCCGCGAGCCGGAGTGAACGAGACGTTCTTTGCCCGCTTTCGGCTCGCTGGTTGCCGACGAGCTGTACTGATACGAGGAGTGTTTCTTAAGTAAGTACCATTTTGAAATTGAAAAAAAAAAACGTGCTAAGACATCTCAATAATTCTATTTTTACATGAAAGCCTGTACCTTAATCTACGCACTGACGCCATTACAGTCTGATTCTTCCTTGTATACGTTGTGTATTGAGTGTTTAAGATGCCTCCGATAATCGTGACTCCCGCCGACTGTGAAGTATGGGCTGTTATAAGATTTCTTAGTGCTAAAGGCCTAAAAGCGATCGATATTCATCGTGAGTTCTGTGCAGTTTACGGAGAAAACATTATGGGTGATGGAATGGTAAGAAAGTGGATGAGAGCACTTAAAGATGACCGCACAAATGTGCATGATGAACAACGGAGTGGGCGTCCTTCGGTCGTTAATGAAAGTTTGGTGCAGGCAGTGGACAATAAGGTGAGAGAAAACAGACGCTTTACGATTTCCTCCTTGCGGGATGACTTTCCTAATATTTCTCGTGGTGTTTTGTATGGCATTGTGACCGAGCACTTGAATTACCGAAAATTGTGCGCACGTTGGGTACCGAAAATGTTGACGGATGTGCACAAAACCAAACGTTTAGGCGGTGCATTGACTTTCCTTGAGCGATAACACAACAACGGTGACGATTTCTTAAGCCAAATAATTACGGGCGATCAAACATGGGTGGCCTACGTCACACCAGAATCAAAGCAACAGTCCATGGAAGTTGAGCAAGGGCATCGTTTTGCTGCAAGACAATGTCCGTCCGCATGTGGCGAATCAAACCAAAGATCTCATCACATATTTTCGATGGGAAACTCTAGATCATCCTTCGTACAGCCCCGATCTTGCGCCCAGTGACTACCATCTGTTCCTGCACTTGAAGAAACACCTGGGCGGTCAGCGTCTTCAAGACGATGACGAAGTCAAAACAGTGGTGATGCAGTGGTTAACAAGTCAGGCGGCAGACTTCTATATGGAGGGTATTCAAAAACTGGTACAACGTTATGACGAGTGCCTCAATATTGACGGAAATTATGTAGAAAACTAAATTAAGGTACAGCCTATCATGTAAAAATAAAATTATTGAGATATCTTAGCACGTCTTTTTTTTAATTTCAAGACAGTACTTATTTAAAAAACACGCCTCATAGAATCCAGGCGCACGCCTTGCAATCTTTCTCAAACGATTTTACAGAAAGTAATCGGTAAAAAAAAATTGATTTTTGCTTTACTTATAGCTTTATATGTCAGCTTCATGGTGAAGTGGCCAAAATTTCGATAACGGTAATACTTAATGTGATATTCGCGTCTATGTACGACGGTGTGCGGAATTCGAAAAAGTTTGCAATGAAAACTATGGATCGCTATGATTTTCCGTTTGGTGCATATTAAAATGTTTCTGCGAGTGAAATGTAGCTAAGATACTGAGCTTTTCTTCAGATTTGTAAGGAGGTCTGTATCCGCTTCCTATCTCGAAAAAATGGAATTCATATAGAGCGTTCACTTCCTACCACATCCGCACTGGAAGAAGTATTCACATCTCGTAAACCATTCGAGATATCGACACGTGATTTTGCTAATTGATAGCATGCAAAGAGGAGAATATTTCACTATATGGGTAGCATAGCGAACTTTCTTACCTACGGGGATATAGCGGAAGCTTTGGTTTTTACTTTTGTTCAGTCCAATACTGTAATTTTCGTAAGAGATTTAGACAACTAGTGAAAAGAGAATTTGCTAGTATGAAACTAAACGTGAAATTTCTTATCTTATTTTACAGCAAACCGACACAATGATGTTTGAAATTACAATTAAATGAATACCTCTAGCTGCATACAGGCGTTGACATAAGTCAACGGGGACAGTTGAAAATGTGAGTCCCGGCCGGGACTCGAACCCGGTATCTCCTGCTTACATGGCAAACACTGAGCCAACGAGGACACAGAGGATAGTGCGACTGCAAGGAGTTATCTCTGGCACGCCTCCCGTGAGACCCACATTCGCAACTTATTGTCCCGCACTATATTCATAGCGCCCCTGCCCATTATACTCATTACTCGCGGCGGCCTTTTGCCGATTCCCGTAAGAGTTCGGGCACTGTTTGTGCATCCGCACAGAAGAAGAAGATGGTGAAATGGCCGGTGATCCTTATATATATATATATATATATATATATATATATATATATATATATATGAAGATGTCCGAAAGAACAGATACCATCTACGATCATGCAGCCTGTGAGGATGAAATGACGTTTTCCATGAGCTATTGACCAAACTAGTACCCTATTGCATTTCAATAAGACACTCTGTTTCACCATTCTGTCGCAGTAGGTATTGCAGGATAATTCTGTTCAATTCATACCGTATTTTAAGAAAGAAAAAGGAAAATTAAACCTGTTTGCTGTAAAATAAGATAAGAAATTTCATGTTTAGATTCACGCTAGCAAATTCTCTTTTCAATAGTTGTCGAAAACTCTTAAAAAATTGGAGTATTGGATTGAAAAAATAAAAACCATAGCTTCCACTATATCGCCGTGGATAAAAAAGTACCCTATGTTAACCATATAGAAAAATACCCTTTTGTTCCCAAAAATCGTATCGATATCTCGAACGGTTTAGCAGATATGAGGTATGTTCTGAATATTTCATTCCCGTGCGCGTGCGGTCCGACGTGATCGTGCTACATAGATTCCATTTTCTCGGGATTGGAGACAGATAGAGAGACCTCTTCTTAAGTCGGAAGAAAAATTCAATATCTCAGCTAAGTTATATTCCCAGCAACATATGGTGTAACCTGCATAGCCATCCACAGGTTTTACTGGAAACTTTTCCGAATTCCGCGCAGCGTCTACTTGGACGTCATACACTTTAAATATTACCATTATCGAAATTTTGGGCAATTCAACATGAAGCTGACATATAAAGCTGTAAGTGCGTGAAAATCAACTTCTTTTACCAATTAGTTTATGTGAAGTCGCGCGAGAAGGACTATGAAGCTAACGGTGCGCGCTTGTAGTTCTACCCGTAATGGTGCAGCTGCACATTGCATCAGGCTAACCAGCTACCTTTGTATGCGTTCGTAGGTGCGTGGAGCTGCGTTGGACAGCGCGGTGAGTCGGCACACACAATAGCGGCTTTCTTCTGTTCTCACACTTACATGGAGAGACGGCGCTCGGTACGAAGGAAGTTCTTCCTTGCAGCGGGTAGAGCTGGGCGTGGGAAACGCACTGGGCTTTGGCATTTGGTGGTTCGCTAGGGTGAAACAACATCAGCGCCAAGCGCCATTAAATGCTGTCACGTTGAGAACACGTTGTGCGCTGATGGAAGGCTGTTCTCTGAGGAAGACCAGTATTCAGCTTTGCTTCTGCGTAGTATATGTGAACATCTGCAACTCTGTAAAACTTTTTTCACTGCCAGTGCTTTCATTCTTTAGCCCTACTCACACCAGCACTGAATTTTGTAAGGAATGAAAAAATAATATCAGATTTAAAAAAACTACTCCGTTAATAAGATAGAAGAGAATAAAATGAAATGGAACGATCATGTTGACACAATAACAGTAAACAGATTGCCAAAAAAGATAATGATTTATCGGCCGACTGGAAAGAGAGAAACAGGTAGACCTCTTAAGAGAGAGGTGAATGGATGATAAAGACCGGAAATGGGAACCGCAACATCTAATCCTTGGAAGGAGATGATGATTTACTCTTAAATCAATATATGAATACACAGGATGTTTCCTTAAGCACGTGGAAAAACGTTACAGGGCAAAGAGAATGCTCCACTGAACAATTTGAGGTAGGGAGTCTGGGATCAGAGAAGCCAGCTGAAGGAGATATGGAAGGAAACTTGTCTATCGCTTTGTCTAGCATTACAGTTTCCCAGCTTATTTACAATTAACACGCGTACACGTTTACTGTACTGTTTATATACATGACAGTCTTTATTTCCTGCAAGGAAACAAAGAGGACCAGCCTGATTACTGATAAATCACGATGCAGATTTTGGTTACTTTGCTTGTCCATAAGGTGGCTCTGTTGTGTCGTGTTTACAGTGTCCCCTCGGCTGTTCGTGAGAGGATGTGGAGACAACATGAGGGTCCACTGCCTGACTGCAGTGTGGATGTCTGCAACCATCTCAGTGCTGTATTTCCTGGTCGCTGAATTGGAAGGGGAGGTCCTATTCCATCGCCTGCGAGGCCACCTGACCTAAAAGTAAATGACGTGTGACTAGGGCCTCTCCCCAGGTAGGCCGTTGGCCGGGTGTATATCTTTCGATTTGGCGCCGCTTGCCGGCCGGAGTGGCCGAGCGGTTAAAGGCGCTACAGTCTGGAACCGCACGACCGCTTCGGTCGCAGGTTCGAATCCTGCCTCGGGCATGGATGTGTGTGATCTCCTTAAGTTAGTTAGGTTTAAGTAGTTCTAAGTTCTAGGGGACTTATGACCACAGCAGTTGAGTCCCATAGTGCTCAGAGCCATTTGAACCATTTTGACGCCGCTTCGGCGAATTGCGCGTCGATGGCGATGAAATGATGATGATTAGAACAACACAACATCCAGTCCCTGAGCGGAGAAAATACCCGACCCAGCTGGGAATCGAACCTGGGCCCTTAGGATTGACATTCTGTCGGGCTGATCACTTTTTCTTTTTAATTCTTCGTTGATCTCATTTTGTTCTATTCTGTTCGTTGTATATGTTCGGGGCGGACGTCTCATGACACCCGGTCAGGTGGTTCGTTAATCCGTTCACTCAGTTTTTTTTTTTTTTTATTACAGAGGGCAGCTAACCCTCTGACCGAACACGCTGAGCTACCGTGCCGGCTGCTGGGGGCGGACACCTGACATGAATCCCCTTGATTATTTCCTATGCGGATATCTGTACCATTTGTGTAAGAGTCTCCAGTGGACACGGAGATGGAAGTAGTTGCCAGAATTGTAGCTGCCTGTCAAGTGATTCGAAACACACCAGGGATATTTGTGAGGGTGCGTCAGAATCTTGTTCGGCGATGTCACGCTTGCATTGAGGTTAGTGGCCGTCAGTTTCAGCACAATTTGGAAGATAAGATACAAATGGTACGTTCATTGCGTCAGTGATGGTATTTGCAGTTAACTGTAATTAATGTAAATAAAAAAGGACACAGTAATGTGATTTTATTCCTATAATCTCCTTAAGCTGGCTTCTCTAACTCCCAGGTTCCCTGCCTCAAATTGTTCAGTGGAGCGTCCTCTATTTTGTATCCTGCCTGGCTGGTTCAAAAATGGTTCAAATGGCTCTGAGCACTGTGGGACTTAACATCTATGGTCATCAGTCCCCTAAAACATAGAAATACTTAAACCTAACTAACCTAAGAACATCACACACATCCATGCCCGGACCTGAGACCGTAGCGGTCACGCAGTTCCAAACTGTAGCGCATAGAACCACACGGCCACACCAGTCGGCTGCCTGGTAGGCGGCGCGTGGGTCTGCTCCTGTAAACTGAAGGGTAGGCCGAATGTAGGTAGCGAGTAGGAGCAGGAAAAGGTGAAGTACTACGGTACCGCGTATAAGTTAAAACTCTTTTACTGGTGTATGAACAAGTACAAATAATATTACTTAACTTTGGCTGAGATGAGCGCGTAGGTCTGCTCCTGTAAACTGAAGGGTAGGCCGAATGTAGGTAGCGAGTAGGAGCAGGAAAAGGTGAAGTACTACGGTACCGCGTATAAGTTAAAACTCTTTTACTGGTGTATGAACAAGTACAAATAATATTACTTAACTTTGGCTGAGATGAGCGCGTAGGTCTGCTCCTGTAAACTGAAGGGTAGGCCGAATGTAGGTAGCGAGTAGGAGCAGGAAAAGGTGAAGTACTACGGTACCGCGTATAAGTTAAAACTCTTTTACTGGTGTATGAACAAGTACAAATAATATTACTTAACTTTGGCTGAGATGAGCGCGTAGGTGCGAAGCCTCTCAGGCATCAACGCTGACAGCTACTAGTAGTTGGACAAACTATCATTGAAGTAACTGTAGTAACAAAGTCTGTAATGGCTAGCCCCCTATGAAGTAGAAACTAAGTTGCTTGGTCGTAGGCTCGGAATCAAATGGGCTGAATCTGGAGTGGCGGTCGTAGAGCTGCACAGCGCCGGCTAGAGGGCACTGTCGTCTGTGTCGGTGTCGTAGTGCCAACCTACGAACTTGCACCTACGCCGTGGCATCGTAGCTGTCGATACCACACTCTACGTCCTGTTAAATTTTTGCACGTTCTTACGGAAACACTGTATACAGCTTAGTCCCACAGAAGTTTCACATTTTCATGTTCTATTTGGTTGATGCAAGAGAGGGGCAATTCAGACTACTTACAAAGTATCAAGAACCAGTATTAGTTTTAAAATCTAAAGATATCCTTCAGGATTGTACGTACCGCTACCGTACGGAGCATTTAAGCAAACTTTTTCCCAAGCTGCATACGCAAACGGAACGGTAAGAAACCCTAAGATATACTATCATGCTAAGTGCATGCGTTTCTGTAGTTTGTAGAGTATGTATGTAGATGTATAGGGGTTGAACTAAAATATGGAAATACGTCGAGAAATGCATGCATGAACAAAACTGCAGATGTTAGCTAAGCCTGCAGGTTGCGCTGTTGTATTTGAACACTAACGGGACCTGCGCAATGCCCTCAATACGTTGCAAGTGTTAGTCAAGGGCAGAACAGTGTGTCTGTGTAAATGTGAGCACATTACGTCGGAACCAAGCATTATCGATCGTGGGCCAATTGTTGATGCTCGTTCAGTGCCTGCTTCCGTAACCAACGGAGCCAAAGTGTTTGGTGTTTCGAGAGGCGCCGTATATAAGATCTATAGCACATATCTACATCTATATCTACATTTACACAGATACGCCGCAAGCCACCGTACGGTGCGTGGCGGAGGGTACCCTGTATCACTACTAGTCATTTCATTTCCTATTCCACTTGTTCCAACTGCCGGTTCTCTTGAATTTTCTCAATGGTTGTATGGTTGTGGGGCGTTTTGTTTTTTCGTCGAAACTTCAGTAGTTTTCTCCTTCCTAGTGAGTTTCCGCCAATCGGACGCTTTGTGCCCGTTCTACACGCCTAAATTGCATTGACCTTGCTGTGTGTCGCACTCGGTGGACGATATTGCGTCACTTGCTTTTGTTCGTATCCCGTTGGAATTTCGAAAGATTTCTAAAGCTTCTCCTCTGCCCTTGTACCGATGCCCTCGCTACAGGCGGCCCTCCAAAAAAATGGTTCAAATGGCTCTGAGCACTATGGGACTTAACGTCTGAGGCCATCAGTCCCCTAGAACTTAGAACTACTTAAAAACTAACCTAAGGACATCACACACATTCATGCCCGAGGCAGGATTCGAACCTCCGACCGTAGCGGTCGCGCGGCTCCAGACTGTAGCGCCTAGAACCGCTCGGCCCCTCAGGCCGGCGGCGGCCCTCCAGCTTGAATGACCTGGCACGGGGTCTCTGTCCTCTTCCCTGTCAGCCCCTTACATGGTCGCCGGCGTAATTCCCACAGCGCAGTTCGCTATGCCGTTGTGGAGCTGGCTTTTCAAAACTAAAAGCGACTAGATTCGCGTTCCCTGTTCTACCTTCCACTCAAAGACATGCATTCTATAGGAATGGTGTGTTAATTACCGTCGACTGACTGCCATCCCTTTTTGCATTACATATTGATAGGCAAATGGTCTCATAACTGTCGATTTACGTTAGGTGTTATCTTCACCTTGCCATTGCGATTTGTAAAGGTCTCATGTAAGGTGCGAATCTCACCATTTATTCTGCCACGTTACATGGTGTTTCTCGAAAACAACGTCGTCTTCCCTCCAGGACTTCCCATCTGTGTTCCCGAAGCATCTCTGTAACACTGACGTGTTGCTCGAACCTACCGGTAACAAATCTAGCAGCCCGCCTCTGAGTTGCGACGATGTCTTCCTTTAATCCGACCTGCTGCGGATCCCAAACACTCGAGCAGTGCTCAAGAACAGGTCGAACCAGCGTCCTACAAGCGCGGTCTCCTGTACAGGTGAACCACTCTTTCCTAAAGTTCTCCCAATAACCCGAAGTGGAGCATTCGCCTTCCCTACCACAGTTCTCGCACGTTCGTTCCATTTCAAGTCGCTTCACAAAGCTACGCTCAGATATTTAATCGGCTCGACTCTTTCAAGCAGAACAATAGCAATACTGCAACGGAACGTTACAGACTCGATCTTCCTACTCATCCGCATTAAATTGACTGACTGTAGCATAGTGGCGGTTCATAGTGTCCAAGGAGCACAATACTTCGGCGATCAGACGTGCCGCCGTCGTCAGGCAGCCTGACGAGCTGAGCTTCTGTGGGCGCTTGGCCGACTAATATCCCCGGCCCCCGCGCGCCGCTCCATCTGTGGTCCACGCACGGCGCGGAAGAGGGAGTATCAGTCGGCAAAGCGCCAATGAAGCTCAGTTCGTCAGCGCGCCTGACGACGGCGGCACGTCTGATCGCCGAAGTATTGTGCTCGTTGGACACTATGAACCGGTGGACTGAGTCAGAGTAGTGTCATGCGCATACTGCATCGTCACCGCTTTCACCCGTTTCATGCGTCGCTACATCAGCAATTACATGGTGATGACTTTAATCATCGAGTGCAATTCTGTCAATGGGCGTTGCGGTTCTACCTGTTTACCGATGAAGCGGGTTTCACAAACCACGGGGCAGTGAATCTACGGAACATGCATTACTGGTCCGTGGACAATCCTCGCTGGCTCAGACAGGTAGAGCGACAGCGACCGTGGACTGTAAATGTATGGTGCGGAATCATTGGCGACCACCTCATTGGTCCTCACTTCATTGCAGGGGTCCAAACAGCTGCAACATGCATCGTATTTCTACAGAATGATCTGCAAACGTTGCTCGAAAATGTCCCACTGGAAACACGTCGACGTATGTGGTATCAGCATGATGGTGCACCTGCACATTCCGCAATTAACACTAGACTGACCCTTGACAGGATGTTCGACGGGCGTTTCATAGGACGTGGAGGACGCATAAATTGGCCAGCCCGTTCTCCTGATCTTACACCTCTGGACTTCTTTCTGTGGGGTACGTTAAAGGAGAATGTGTACCGTGATGTGCCTACAACCCCAGGGGATATGAAACAACGTATTGTGGCAGCCTTCGGCGACATTACACCAGATGTACTGCGGCGTGTACGACATTCATTACGCCAGAGATTGCAGTTGTGTGCAGCAAATGATGGCCACCACATTGAACATCTATTGGCCTGACATGTCAGGACACACTCTATTCCACTCCGTAATTGAAAACGGAAACCACGTGTGTACGTGTACCTCACCCCTCATGGTAATGTACATGTGCGTCAGTGAAAAAGACCAATAAAAAGGTGTTAGCATGTGGACGTAATGTGCTGTTCCAGTCTCTTCTGTACCTAAGGTCCATCACCGTTCCCTTTGGATCCCTACGTAATTCGATGCTCTCCGATACACACGATCGAACAGCGGAGGAGTGGTACTCAGGCGTCAACTTTAGGTTACAATATCTCCGGATGTAATTAAGATTTTACAATGCAACAAACGGCACTGATTACGTACTTGTTTATATGCTCAGATGTGCTAACAAAACTAACGAGGTTCCATTTAAAAAAACGTATGTTTGTGTTAAAAAACATACTTCCGTGCATTATTTAATGGTTTGTATTAACCAATTACACTAGCCCCTCTCCTCACGTTCGGTCTGTGGAATCGATTCGTCAGTATTTGATGTGGTTTACGAAATATATCCAGCGGTAATGTTGGGTGACTCACCCTGTATATATATGTATATACAGGGTGAGTCACCTAACATTAGCCGGCCGCGGTGGTCTCGCGGTTCTAGGCGCGCAGTCCGGAACCGTGCGACTGCTACGGTCGCAGGTTCGAATCCTGCCTCGGGCGTGGATGTGTGTGATGTCCTTAGGTTAGTTAGGTTTAAGTAGTTCTAAGTTCTAGGGGACTGATGACCACAGCAGTTGAGTCCCATAGTGCTAAGAGCCATTTGAACCATTTGAACCACCTAACATTACCGCTGGATATATTTCGTAAACCACATCAAATACTGACGATTATATATATAATTGTTCTTTATTGCCGCGCGCATATCTTAATTGCCACACCGCATTTAACCACAATTGTAACGTTAAAGTCCCATGCAATCCCTTGCAGAAATGTTTCAATAACAACTTTTGTTCTCAAGAAAACTTTTGCCAGTCATTTATCTGAGTTTAGAGATTATATTAATTTTTCCTGTGCATACTCATGTTGATTAAGAAAAGAGAATCAGATGTTTTCCTACAAATGAAAAATGGTTCAAATGGCTCTGAACACTATGGGACTTAACATCTGAGGTCATCAGTCCCCTAGAACTCAGAACTACTTAAACCTAACTAACCTAAAGACATCACACACATCCATGCCTGAGGCAGGATTCGAACCTGCGACCGTAGCGATCGCGTACAAATGAAAATCTAGTACCCAGCAATGCACTGGGGCCGGGCGGAGTGGCCGTGAGGTTCTAGGCGCTACAGTCTGGAACCGAGCGACCGCTACGGTCGTAGGTTCGAATCCTGCCTCGGGCATGGATGTGTGTGATGTCCTTAGGTTAGTTAAGTTTAATTAGTTCTAAGTTCTAGGCGACTGATGACCTCAGCAGCTAAGTCGCATAGAGCTCAGAGCCATTTGAACTTTTTTTTTTTTTTTTTTTTTTTTTTTTTTTTTTTTTTTTTTTTTTTCACTGGGCTATGCCAAAAATTTCTTATAGGAGCAGATATATAGATAGCGTAATCCAGCGACGTCATTGTGAAGTAAGAATTTTTCAGTTTATTCAGGATGATTTCACAGGGCCATAACGCAGCACTGCTGACGTCAAAACTTATTAATTCGATATGCTGTCAGTCTTTAATAGAAGGTGACATTAAAATAATCTCTATATGCAGTCAGTCTTTATTAGAAGATGACATTAAAACTTGAAATTTTATTATTGGAAAGAAATTTTTTACTGGGAACTTAAACGATATTTTTTCTGTTGGGAGGTTACAAGACAAAGAGGTAGACGAGTTTACTTTCACATGTCCTTAAGCTGCCTTCTCCGACTCCAGGTTCCCTTCCTCAAATTGGTCTGTGGAGCATTCTCTGTGTTCTGTTACGTTTTTGCATGCTCTTACGGAAACACCCCGTCCGTAAGCATACGAGATTACATTGAATCTGACCATATCTTTTAGGTGTATCTTTTTTTTTTCTTTTTCGTCGTGCAGTGTAGATTTTCTGTTTCACACCTCTGGTGTCGCTAAATGCCTCCCGTGAACACTACGAGCTGAGACACAAACGGCCCTCCCTCGCATTCGCGGAAATTCACGCAGCTGGGAACCTGCGCTTCGCTCCTTCCGCACGCACGGCAACTGCATTACGCGTGCGGCGGGCAGCTTCGGCTGCAGTCCCGGCGGAGGGAACACACGTGATGCGACTGCAAAACGTTCACACACGCTACCGTGCCGCGCCTACAGATCAGCTGTTGCACCTGTAGTTGCGTGAACACTGTAACACGTGAAGTCGTGGGCGGACTACCATTACATTTTGTACATGGTGGGCGAAATGAAAATGAATCTGAAAACTTTATAAGACTTACTCTTGTTAATGAACAAGAGAATTGCCCATTACGGAGAATGCTGGAAACCATGATTTAGATGCTCCAATCGGTTACTGTCACAGTTCAAAAGAATAAGCCAGGCAGTAGATGGAAGAGTCTGTTTTGAAAAAATTCACTCAGATTAAGTTTCACCTAATAACCTCTTGTGAAATAAGTAAAATTATTAAGTCTTTGAAAAATAAATGATCTGTTGGAGTAGATGATATCTCTAATAAGATATTAAAACAATCTGAAGCAATTACAGCTGATGTTTTGAGTCACATATGTAATGCATCATTAACTCAATGTATTTTCCTAGACAGGTTAAAATATGCCATTGTCAGGCCGCTCTACAAAAAGGGGGACACCACAGATGTCAATAATTATCGGCCAGTATCCTTGCTTGCACCATTTTCAAAAATCTTCGAGAAAGTAATGTCCTCAAGAGTGGTTAGACTCTCAACAGTAATGAGATACTTAGTAAATCACAGTTCGGATTTCGAAAATGCTGTTCCACTGAGTCGGCAATATACAATTTTACTGTCCCCATAATAGAGTCTTTAAATAGCAAAATATCATCAATAGGAATTTTCTGTGACTTGTCAAAAGTATCTGATTTTGTAAACCATGACATTATGTTACAGAAATGACAGTTCTATGGTATAAATGGAATAGCATATGAGTAGTTTAAGTCGTAGCTACAGAACAGGAAGCAAGAAGTTTCCTTATATGGGTCAAGTGATTTAAATAAGTTTGCCACTTCATCTAACTGGGTGATATTACATTAGGTGTTCCACAGGGTTCAATCATGGGTCCCCTTCTGTTCTTGATATATGTGAACGACCTCCCTTCCTATCTGAAACAGGAAGCTGAACTGACACTGTTTGCTGATGATACAAGCATCATTATTAAACCACTAGAAGAAACTCCAATTGAAAATGATACAAATAAGGTCTTTGGAAAAGTCATTAATTGGTTTTCTGCAAAAGGGCTTGCTCTAAACTTTGAAAAAACACAGTATATCCTATTTTCTTCTGCAAAAAGTACAGTTCCTTCAATAAATATATAACACATCAACAGAAGTCAGTAGGCGGGGTAGAGCATACTAAGTTTTTGGGTGTACATATAGATGAGAATCTTAATTGGAAAATTCATGTTTTGCATCTTCTAAAGCGACTAGGTTCAGTAACTTTTGCAATCAGAATAATTGCCAATTCTGAGGATATAGAAATTAGTAAGCTAACATATTTTGAATACTTTCACTCTCTGGTGTCATACGGAATAATATTTTGGGGTAACTCAGCATTTAGACAAAAAGTATTCACTGATCAAAAGAAAGTGGTTAGAATAATGTGTGGGGTTCATAGTCGCACATCTTGTAGGCATCTTTTTAAGAGATTGGGAATTCTTACAACAGCCTCACAGTACATTTACTCACCAATGAAATTTGTTCTCAACAACATGGACCAGTTTAAAAACAACAGTGACATTCATGATTATAATACCAAAAAAAAGAAAGACTTACACTATCCTTTACTCAACCAATCTTTGGCACAGAAAGGGGTAAAATATGCTGCTATAAAAATTTTCGACAAATTACCAGATGAAATAAAATGTCTGACAGACAGCAGTAATAGCTTCAAAAATAAATTGAAATTATATCTCCTTGACAACTCCTTCCATACCATAGATGAATTCTTGAATATGAATAAATAAATCTATAAATATAGTATATGCATTTTGTGCCATTTAAGGGAATGGGGTAAGTAATAGAAATATTAATCCTTAACTCTGTATCGTAATATGTACATATTAAAAAATCTTGTTTCATGTGTGCGTTTCTTGTGCACTTGACACGTTCCACATCATAACGGCTACCGCACCGAGCGATTGGGAACACGCAACCAACTAACTAACTAACTAACTAACTGTCTGCACATGCGCATCTCCCGCATGTTCTGTCCCGAGATAACTTCGCCGTGTCATTACGTTTGAGTGACTGACAGGAGCAGACACGTTTAGTGACACACAATGTTGCTCACTAAAAGACAGCGTTTGACACAGTACCCCTCTGCAGACTGTTAACGAAGTTCAGAGCCTACGGAATGGGATGCCAGATATGTAAATGGCTAGCACACTTCTTGAGTAATAGAAACCGCAACGGTGTTCTTGAAGGCGAATTTTGGGCAGAGACAAGGGTGTAGCCAGGAGTGTCAGAGAGAAGAGTGACAAAACTGATCATGTTCTCGACATGCATAAACTAGCTGACGGGTAGGGTGAACAGCAATTTGTTTGCTGATGACACTGTGGTGTGCGGGAAAGTTTTGTCGCCGAGTGAATCTACGAGGATACACAATGACTTAGACGGGATATCTCGTAAGGTCGGTAGCTAGGAGGGAGAATGGTCGATTTCGGTTTATTGGGAGAATTCTAGGAAACTTTAGCTCATCTTAAAGCAGACGGTTTATAGAACACTAGTGCGACCCATTTTTGAGTACTGGGGGAGTGCTTCGGATCCCCGCCAGGTCGGATTAAACGAAGACATCGAAGCAAATCAGAGGGGTGCTGCTACATTTATCACTGTTAGCGCTCGATCAACACGAGAGATTTAAAGAGATGCTTCGTGGACTCAAATGGAAATCTCTGGAGTGAAGACGACGTCTTTTCGTGGAACATCGATGAGATAATGTAAAGAGTCGGCATTTGTAGCTGACTGTAAAACGATTCTGCTGCCGCCACCAACGCACATTGCGCTTGATCATGAAGACGAGATAACAAAAGTCAGAGCTTGTATGGAGGCGTATAGTCAGTCGGTTTTGGCTCGCTACATTTCCGACTGGAATGGGGGAAGATAATGACAAGTAGAGGTACGAGGTACCCTCCGCCGTGCACCGTATGGTGACTTCCCCAATGTGTATGCTTATATAGATGTTCATTGTCGAATATCACGCGAAGCACAATTCGTGGAAAACGTGTGCCGAACTGTTTTTGCAGGACTTTAAGGCTGTCTTTTGGCAAAACGTCCAGCAAAATCTGTAATGCGAAACTTAGTGGCACAATCGCGTAAAACGAGCTCTGTAGTGAATGAGAATCGTCGTGTTCATTAAAAAGGGCCAATCCCGCATCAGTGTTGTTGTAAACATTTTCCGGGAAAGTTATTTTCTATCCTGTGTAGACACAAGATATTCCACCATGCAGCAAATGCATGTTTTTATTTTTTAAACCGGTATCAAAGCATTATAGGTTCATTTCCAGCGCAAAAACCTCATCATTGATTGTACAAGAAGCGTAAACATTGCAGGTCGTGACAATGAGACGTTTTGTCCTGCGAGAATTGCCCAAGTCCGTCGGAATGAACAATGGACATGAATGGATGCAGGTGATCAGACAGGATGCGTACGTACGTGTCACCTGTCAGAGTCGTATCTAGACGTATGGGGATCCCATATCAGTCCAACTGCACACGCCCCATACCATTACAGAGCCTCCACCAACCTGAACAGTCCCCTGCTGACATCCAGGGTCCATCCGCTAGATACAATTTGAAACGAGACTCGTCCGACGAGGCAATATGTTTCCAGTCATCAGCAATGTCAGGTTGACTGGCCCAGGCGAGGCGTAAAGCTTTATGTCGTGTGGTCATCAAGGGTACACGAGTGGGCCTTCGGTTCCGAAAGCCCGTATCGATGATGTTTCGTTGAATGGTTCGCATGCTGACACTTGTTGATGGCCCAGCATTGAAATCTGCAGCAATTTGCGGAAGCGTTGCACTTCTGTCACGTTGAACGATTCTCTTCACTCATCGTTGGTCCCGTTCTTGCACGACCTTCTTCCGGCCGCAGCGATGTCGGAGATGTGATATTTTACCGGATTCCTGATATTCACGGTACACTTGTGAAATGGTCGCACAGGAAAAACCCCACTGCGTCGTTACCTCGCAGATGCTGTGTCCCATCGCTCGTGCGCCGAGTGTGACACCACGTTCAAACCCACTTAAATCTTGATAACCTGCCAATGTAGCAGCAGTAACTGATCTAACAACTGCGCCAGACACTTGTTGCTTTATATAGGCGTTACCGACCGCAGCACCTTATTCTGCTTGTTTATATCTCTGTGTAGTTGAATACGCAAGCCTATACCTGTTTCTTTGGCGCTTCGGTGTAGCACGAGCTTCATGGCGGAAGTTCTTCTTCGTGGACAAACGAAGACCACAGCAGCGGACCCAGCACATTCTACAAAAAATCTGTCTTGCGACTTGGATTCTCTATTTGTTGCTACGAGCTGTTCCTCAACTCAAATCTGTCTTACTACTTGGATTCTCTATGTTGCTGCTACGAGCTGTTCATCAACTCGCCAAACTATACGGCGTCGTGGTTAAATTCAGGACTCGTGCTATAGAGGATCTGGGTTCGGAGGACAGTCCAATGAGCCTCGTAAAGTTTCCTGACAATGTTTAACACACCTATGCTTTTGCACACCTCATCGGGAATTATTTCTGAAGCTGTATTCTAAGATCTGATATCGTTAGTCGGAGCAGAGACAGCAATTATAGATAAGAATGATCTTGATTGCAATATAATACGACTAAAAACACGTACGGCTAGAAACAATTGCAGTAACAATTATTTCTAGCCATACATGTTTTTATTCATCTCTTGAAATACACAACCAATTAAAGAAATCTTGCAATACTAGGACAGTTCTCGCTCTGTTAGTTACTGCTCCGTCTGGAGTTTTAACTGATGAAATGCTGCATCTACCGTACAAAAGTTACTGTCTCGTTTTCTTCATACTTTTACGATTTTCAAACGTCTTTCTGACCAAATTTCAATTGTTATATTCTCAGAAGACGTTTATGAATAGTTTTGTTTCATCCTTTTCTTATCATCACGGTCATGCTCCAACAATCGTTTGCTGAAATTCTTTCCTTACCTTGAGTAGTTGCCCTACTCCATTTGATAGTTTCTTTTAATTACGGATAAACCTCCACAGAGATACACTGTTCGTAGAAGGTTTTGCACTGACCTTATGATTTGTATAGTCTTAGAGTCAGCTACGTACCGAATATCCATACGACTATCAGTTGTCGTTTATTCGAATGAAAGTCAGTTTCTTTGCAGCTGTATTTTTTTATTTTATTTCGTTGTTGATCTCGTGTATGCATTATGGATTTTCAACAATATTGCCTTAAGTAAGCCGCCTGGACAGCAGCGCGCATTATCATGACGCTTCCGGGAGTGGAGGGGGGCGCCAGCCGTGGATCAAATACGCTCGGCGGCTTAACGACTAGGACCGATCCGCCAGCCAGTCTGAATGTGGTTTTTAGGCGGTTTTCCACATCCATCTTGAAGAATACTGGGTTGGTATAAACTTCCCACTTCAGTTACATTTAGAAGACGTTCGCACACTTTCACGTGGAATAACACTACAAAGTGCGACGCTTAGATCCAGACAAATGAAACTTTTTTTAAACCAAATTTATTAAAACAAAATACAAATGAAAATGAAAATCTTATTACATGTAGGTAGTGGTATCTTTCAAGAGTGACATTACTCGATGAAACTCCCTTCAGCCGCAATGACCGCTTCCAATCTAGTCCTGAAGCGTTTGCGCGCACTCTTTAAATCAGCGCTGTCAATACTCGCGAATGCCGCTTCGATAGCGGTGCGTAGAGATGCGACATTAGGGAGCCTTGTCTCATTGCTGACTCTTTCGACTTCGCTCCAAGCATAGTAGTTGGCTCTGAGCACTATGGGACTCAACTGCCGTGGTCATAAGTCCCCTAGAACTTAGAACTACTTAAACCTAACTAACCTAAGGACAGCACACAACACCCAGCCATCACGAGGCAGAGAAAATCCCTGACCCCGCCGGGAATCGAACCCGGGAACCCGGGCGTAGGAAGCGAGAACGCTACCGCACGACCACGAGATGCGGGCCATAGTAGTTCAGGCGGTTCAAATGCGGGCTATACGATTCGCTGGTGACTTTACTATCCCGAGTGAAAGTGAACAATTACATGATCTGCTAAACGACGTAAACAGTCTAATGAGTACAGAATATGGATTGAAAGGAAATCGAAGAAAGATGAAAGTAACGAAAAGTAGCAGAAATAACAACTGTGAGAAACTTAACATCGGGAGTGCTGGTCACGAAGTAGATGAAGTTAAGGAATTCACCTATCTCGGCAGTAAAATAACCAATGACGGACGGAGCAAGGAGGACATCAAAGGAAGAATAGGTATGGCAAAAAGGCATTCCTCGCCAAGAGAAATCTACTAGTATCAAAAATAGGCCTTGATTTGAGAAAGAAATTTCTGAGAACGTATGTCTGGAGTACGTCATGGTAGTGAAACATGGGCTGTGGAAAAACCGGAACAGAAGAGAATCGAAGCGTTTTTGATGTGTTGCAGACGAATGTTGAAAATCAGGTAGACTGATAAGGTAAGGAATGAGGTGGCTCTGCGCAGAACCGGAGAGGAAAGTAATATGTGGAAAACACTGATAAGGAGAAGGGACAGGATGACAGCGTATCTGTTAACACATGAGGGAATAACTTCCACGGTATTAGAGGGAACTGTAGAGGGCAAAAACTGTTGAGGAAAATAGAGACTGGAATACATCCAGAAAATAATTGAGGACGTACGTTGCAAGTGCTACTCTGAGATGAAGAGGTTGATACAGGAGAGAAATTCGTGGTCGGCGGCATCAAACCAGTCAGAAGACTGATGACCAGAAAAAAAACAAATAAAATAAAATAAATAGTGGTTTCGACGTGACAATATGATCGCGTTCCAACTTTTATTTACGTGAAGAAGGAAGAAAACATTCTTAGGAGGATGCAAAACTGCAGGATAGAAGTAGCTGACTGGCCGACGGGGAAAAAAGCCGACTTGCGCCGTTCTACCGGCAGCAGAAACAGTAGAGTGAAACACAGAAAGCAGAGGACTGGGAGACGGACACAATTCCATTATCTGGTTCCGCTATCAAATGCGGCGAAACGGAGGTTCGCATTGAGACTGAAAGCTCTTCACAATCTGCGCACGCGCTTGTGTATGTGTGTGTGTGTGTGTGTGTGTGTGTGTGTGTGTGTGAGAGAGAGAGAGAGGGTAGGTGGGTGGTCTGCTCTGAATGAAAATTATCTATACAGTACATTTCTTTTCTCTTGTAATTTCCTCACTGATTTGGTATTCCCTTTGAGAGCGTGAGGTAAATGAAAAAAATTTGTCAGTTGGTTACGAGATTTGCAGCTTGCCCGTTAAAGTACTGACGATGTATGGATTTTTTTTAAAGAGCACTGCTGCGCCGATGTTACAGTAAAGAATCAATAATGTTATTCAGCACACTTCCCTTTGTTACTTCCTGCTTTGAATTTCTGACCACGGCAGACTCTACGCCCTGTTTATGTTAATAATTTCGTGTTTCAATTGAACGCCATTTCGGTGACTTGCGTGTCTGTAACCTGCCCTACTAATTATACAGGAGAAAAGCGAACTACAGTTTAGCATTAAATCCAGACCAAGTGTCGTTCCTCGTGTCTCTTCGGATCATTGAAAGGTGAAGGCTAAGTTAAAGAGAGGCTGAAAAGTTCTTGTAAATTGATCGCGATTCGATGCCAAGATCTTTAGACCATCACGTTCGAATCCTGTTTGTGTTTACTATAAAACACAGAATTTATTCGTGAGTTATGCAAGGGACGTGTGGACTTGAAATGTGTTATCACTGCTCTGGAATTGTAGGATCAAGCGATAAGAATGCATGAAAATATATAAGCACAATTCTTGAATAAGAATTCGTAATTAAAACTAAATATTAATTTATGATCGATAACAAAGATTGAAATTTCAGAAATGCTACTGACTACATGACACAAAATAACGCCGGATGCCAAATGGTGATTAAAAAGATAAAATATCTACGCTAGGACCGGTGATGTACATAACTCTGCCACATAGAGCAGTCTGCACGCATTAAGCGTATTGATGGAAATGTTAAACATTCACAATGTGCTAATGGATCGCATGAATGGAATATAGTAGGCAACCCGGAAACAGCGCAATCTAGAAATGTTACATTTTATTCCCAACCGCATAAAGCACAGAAAATAATATACTTCCATATTTTTAGCATCAATATAGATACATCCCTGAAAACTGTAATTTTATCTTGAAACTCTTCTATTGGTCCGTATTTGCATTCAAAAACAACAATATGGAATTGTGGGTCCGCCTTGATGGAAAACACTTTTCTCATTTATTTACTTATTCCCAAACTAGTTTCAGGGACAAATATTGCTCTCATCAGTGGGTTCTTTGATCCTTATTTATTATACATTACAGCATCGTTTTACGATTGTTACCGCTTTTTCCGGTATATTTTCTCCTTTGTTTTGTTGCCACTTTTTTCGGCGTACATCGTGTCAGCCGCAAGTTCGTTGAACGGCTTGCAGCTACTTTGGCGCGGCGTTGTAGTAGTATCTGTGGCAATGATACTACACGCTCGATTGTAGAAATCCCGGGTTCGATTCCCGGCGGGGTCAGGGATTTTCTCTGCCTCGTGATGACTGGGTGTTGTGTGATGTCCTTAGGTTAGTTAGGTTTAAGTAGTTCTAAGTTCTAGAGGACTGATGACCATAGATGTTAAGTCGCATAGTGCTCAGAGCCATTTGATTTATTTTTTTATTATAGAAAATGCAGAAACAAAGTTATTCATGATAATGCCTTCTGAATACAACTGTGTTGAAGGAAAGTTGCAAAGAAAGATAGGAAAATGCACTGGGATTTGTAAAATATATACAAAAAGTAACAAACACATTTTAACAGTCAATGTATCGTTGGATAACTGTTGGTACAGCCTATCAACTCAGCTGATCAGAAATGCTATGCTACGTACCATACATGTACAAAGCGAGGTGCCGCAGTGGTTAGCACACTGGACTTGCGTTCGGGAGGACGATGGTTCAAACGCGCTTCCGGTCATCCTGATTTAGGTTTTCCGTGATTTCCCTGAAGCTCTCCAGACAAACGCGAGTAGGTTCCATTGAAAGGGCACGGCCGACTTCCTTCCCCATCCTTCCCCTAATCTGATGGCACCGATGACCTCGCCGTTTGGTCCCCTTCCCCCAAATCAACCAACGAACCAACCAGACAGTTGCCAAAGTATGAGGTATTGCAATTACCTGATTAACTAGTTTTTATTGATGCAGCAGTAAGGAAGATATAAACGCACAACAGCATATCAAGCTATTAAGGGAAGTCAAATGAAAACCGAACACCAGGCACAACGAGTCCATGGAATGCTTCCTTTCAGAAGTGATCACCACACCCATTAAGACGTTTATTCCACCATGAGACGAGACGATCAATTCCTGTTCCACAGAACGCAGTCTGCTGCTGACGGATCCACAACCGCACTCACTCTTGCAATTCCTCGTCTGACGTGCACGCATGTCTTTCTTCAGATCTCCAAAGATGTGAAAATCACACAGTGAAAGACCCGGTTTGTGCAGAGGATATTGCAGCGTTTCCCAACCAAATCGCTGAAGCGTAACCTTCGTCCGATTGAAAGTGTGGGGAAGGAGCAATCGTGCAACAAGACGGTCCTGTCTGACAGCGGTTCTGGGCGTTTTGACTTCATGGCGTGTCGCAGTTTCGGCAAAAAGTGGTCATAGCGCTTGGCGTTGATTGTGGTTTTACGCTCGAAAAAGCTTGACGAGCAGAAGGCCGCTGCAGTAGAAGACGAAGATGAACAGCTTGGATTTCTCCGGCGGGAATATGTGGAATGCTTCCATTGTTCGGGTTGTCGGAATGCTGTCAGACGGTATCATCCGTTACAAGATGACGCCCGCCACCACACTGGCGGTAGGATGAAGGCTACGCTTCGGCGACTTGGTTGGGAAACACTGCAACATCCTCCGTACAGCCCGGATCTTTCACTGTGTGATTTTCACGTCTTTGGCAACCTGAGGAAAGATGTGCATGGATGTCGCTTTCAGTTGGATGTGGAAGTGCGGGAGTGGGTGCGGTTGTGGATCCATCAGCGGCACACTGCAGTCTACGGAATAGAAATTGATCATCTCGTCTCCCAGTGGGATAAATGTCTCAACGCATGAGATAATTATTTTTCATTGGAACCATTCCACGGTCCAGTTGTGACGGGTGTTAGGTTTCCTTTTGACTACCCCTACAGAAGCACTATAGTTTCAAACACAAGATAAAAATTAAATACGTAAACTATGTGAAAAAGGTGCATCATATCACTAATCGGAATACTCGTGAAGAAAGAAAAAAAAATGAAAGAAAGTAAGAATATCTTGTCAGACCACAACTTTAAAGAAAGCAACGACTCTTTCAAAATTCCGGAGAGGATGATACCTCTGAATCTACGACTGACTGAAAAAGGTAATATTTGTAATTCTTCAGGCTTTCCCGGTGATGTGTTTTCATGGTGAATAATCGGGGTTCTGCCCTATGGGACCCTTGTTCCAGATAAGCCATTTACTTTGTGTACAGGAAGAAAGAAGAAGCTAAATGCAGACGAATACCTTTTTATTTAGGCTAAAGTTGGCAATTGTAATTGTAAAATAAAAATTAATGGTGACTGTATGTTCTATTACAGACAATAAATGTCCTTTTCCTAGTCCTTAATCCTTCCTTTATTAAAAAAAAATATTCATTCAATAGTTTCCCCTTACATCTCTCCATCGGGTTTCTGCCGTTATTAATGAATAACTGGCACAAACCTGATTATTCTACATGACAAGGTAATATTTGCCAGTGAAGTCAGCTTCCATTTAACGAAAAGTCGTCAACCTGAGTATTTCCACATCGCCACGCTTAAGAATACTAGCACAAGCCGAAAGTGGAGCAGTCGTAAGTAAACAGTGAAGAAATTTAGATGTACTCGTGAATTAATCTGAGCATTTGTCTCAGATTCACCGCGGCCAGTAACTCATCATTGTAGAATCTCCAGTCCAGCTCATGTCGACAACGGAAAAAATCTAGTCTTCCTTCCAAAGAGAAAATAGAATGAACTTAACGAAGTACGACACCAGAAATTCAGTCATAGCGCAGAATGGCGGATGCACATTCCAACATGGAACACCTCGTAAACCTGCGAACGCTTCCTGTTTTTGTAAGAAACGAATCGACCTCCCTAAGATGTGAACGTGTGTCTGTGGGCATGCATAGAGGTTGGTCAAAGAGCTTATTTCGATCAGTACAATCTGACTATAGCACAGACAAGCAAAGCATTGCAGAGTTGACAGTCGTGATCAACTAAATGAAAAATATATTGAGTAAAAATAAAAGTGCCAAGTGAACAGCCAACTTTCAAAGGCTTTCCTAGGTCGACAATGAACGTTTCTTGATTTTTCTTAAAACTTGTTTTCATTGTCAAACGCCAAGTCAGAGCTGCTTCTCTGGTGTCTTCACCTTTCCAAGTCCCAGACCGATCGTCATCTAACAGCTCCTCGTCATTTTACCGTTCTTATGTAGAGTACAGGTTTCGAAAGTTTTTATCTAGGTAGTTGGAAAACGCAACCTCATTAGCACTTTAGCGACCCTCCTCAGTATGGTACACATAAAGCAAACTGCTTTTCTTCTTCAAACCGTTGCCACGTTAAATAAAAAGTCACAACTTGTTCATGTAAGACACTTCCGTTATTTCAGTTTGAGGCAATGGAAGGTCTAACATAAAATTCAATTTTTCATCAGGAAATACTCTACACAGCAGAACCTTTTTTAAAGGAGTAAATGGAAGATCTTCCTCCTGTAATGTTTACGATACCCAAAAAACCGTATAGTTAGATTACAGGAAGATAAAAAAATAAAAGAGATAGTATCATTATTTTGTATTTCCTCTGTCGTTCCTTATTCAGAACCGTTCTGTATCTTATCATTAGGTGGAAAGAAGGTCAGTGGAGAAGGAAGACGCGAGAGCTGCTGACCTGTGTCGGAGAAAGGCACCAAGCCAGCATCACAGGCCCCTTCACCTATCAACGAAAAAATTGAGTGGCCGTCAGCCTTTCTTCCCAGCAGAGGAACTAAGCTCCCTTCACCACCAAACCACGCATCTTGGTTCAGACATTGTGAATGTGTAATGTAGCGAAATCGATTATCTTTGACGCAGTTTCCTTCAGTACTGGATTGTTAAACCGAGGAACAAATAACTTGCTGGAGTCCTAATTATTACACTGTTTTTTCTGACAATTGGATGTCCCACTTTCTACAGCACTAATTGTCACATATTGGTAGATGATTGCTTGAAATTGATTATAAAGCCTTTACATTGTGTGAAGGAATTGTAGGCCACTATCAGTGTGGCTTTATTCCTTGACAGTCGACTGTTGATCACACATTTACCTCGAGGCAAGTGATAGAAAAATTTTACGAGTTCAATCGGGAACCACACCTTACCTTCACTGATTTTCGACAAGCTTACGACAGCATTGACCGCTCCATGTTATGGAAAACGTTAGAGCGATTTCACATCCCATCGAAGTACATCCAAATACGGATTGCTACTCTCAATCAAATTGTCAAGTACAATTTGGCAACAAACTGTCGCCACCATTCAGTATTGAGATTTATTGAGACTAGCAGATTCACTGACAACAATACTATTCAACTCGTTCTTGGAAAAAGTCGTAACATTGGTCGAATCGGAGAATTGGGGACGGTGGGAGTAGACACAATCTTGGCATTTGCAGACGATGTTGCGATTCTTGCTGCGACCGTGGAGCAAGTAGGCTCTGATTCTTACTGATTAATCCACACTGCAAAGAAAATTAAGCTGGTGGTGAATGAGGATAAAACCAAATACCTTTTTGTATCACGTCATCAAGTCTCCTTCCCTACATTGTTGTTAATGGGCATACCTTCGAATGAGTTCAAGAATTAAGTTACCTGGTTTCCATTATGACTAATAGAAGTGAAGAGACGAAAGAAGCTCATTAACGAATGATAAACGCCAGTCTCATGTTCTTTAGTCTGAAGAGTTTAATAAAATAATGACTGATATCATAGAGGCATAAGATCCAGCTGTACATGAAGCAGTGCGGCTGGTACCTTTGTATAGTTGTGAAACCTGGGCTACAACAGCAACAACTGAAGCAGTCTGTGCCTTCGAGAGGAAGGTACTTCGAAACATTTAGGATGCATCTACAATACCGTGGAAGGTATATGGGAAGGAAGAACGAAAGAACGCCTATACCAGCGGGTTTTTGAAGCCACTCATTAACCGAATATTAGGGCAGAAGAGGCCACAGTGGTACGGCCACATCATTCGGGCTGATGAATTCCTCCCGTACAGATTCCTCTGTTCTCAGTCTGCTGTAAAACACCCAAGGGAACGTCCAACGGCGCGATGGAAGGATTGGGTGTTATCAATCACTGAACAAGTGGAGCCGACAGCGATGGACAAGGAAGCTAGAGACCGACAACAATAGACTTCAATCTGCAGTACGGGGGTATTTGAAAAGTCCGTGCAAAGTCCGAGAGATGGCACCGCCGGTGCGTATCGAGGTCATGTTTAGTTAGTATCATCTTTGGAAAGAACGCACACGAAGTTTCAGCCATAATGGTCTATTTATTTATGTTTGGAATCCGTGTGAATCAAAGAAGTCGAGTGATTGTCAAAAAATGGACGAAAAAGAATTTCGTGTGGTGATTAAACGCCTTAGGAGACTAAAGAGAAGCTTGGTAAACATTACGGTGACTCTGCACCTTCGATTAGAATAGTTTATAAGTGGTTTCAAAATTTTCGTAGTGGCCATATGGGCACAAGTGATGCTGAACGTTCTGGACGCCCTGTGGAGGTTACGACTCCAGAAATCATTGATAAAATCCATGATATGGTGATGGATGACAGAAGAGTTAAGGTGTGTAAGATTGCTAGTGATGTGGGCATCTCGAATGAAAGGGTACATAATATTTTGCATAAACATTTGGACATGAGAAAGCTATCCAGAAGATGGGTTCCGCGATTGCTCACCTTGACCAAAAACAGAATCGTGTGAAGTGTTGCAAGGATGGTTTGCAGCTGTTCAGAAAGAATCCGCAGGACTTTAGGCGTCGTTTCGTCACTGTGGATGAAACATGGATACATTACTATACTCCTGAGACCAAAGAACAATCTAAACAATGGGTTACCAAGGGAGAATCTGCACCAAAGAAGGTGAAGACCATTCCTTCGGCCGGAAAGGTTATGACGACTGTCTTTTGGGATTTGCAAGAGATAATCCTCATCGACTATCTGGAAAAGGGTAAAACTATTACAGGTGCATATTATTCATCTTTATTGGACCGTTTGAAAACCGAGCTGCAAGAAAAACACCTGCGATTGGACCGCAAAAGGTCCTTTTCCATCACGACACTGAACCAGCACACACCCTAGCAGTAGGAGTCGCAAAATTAATGGAAATAGGATTCCAACTCGTTTCGCATGCCCCCTATTCTCCAGACTTGGCTCCCTCAGACTACTATTTGTTCCTCAATTAGAAGAAATGGCTGGCGGGACAAAGATTTTATTCAAATGAGGGGGTGATTACAGCAACTAATAGCTATTTTGCAGACTTGGACAATTCCTATGATTCGGAAGGGATTAACAAATTGGACGAAGTGTGTAAGTCTAAAAGGAGACTATGTCAAAAAATAAAAAAGGTTTATCCCAAACACGTAAGTAGTTTTTATTTTTGCACGGTCTTTTCAAACACCCCTCGTATGTGTCTCTTATGTTGTGACTGATGAACCTTCTTATTAATGTGTTTTCTAATGCATTCATCTATAATATATATTTTTAGTGGCTTTTTAGTCTCGTTTTCCTATGTCGTTATTTCTTTCATTTTTCTGCTTTAATGCAATTACGATTACGAAAGTTAATAAATCAGTCAAGAAGTCTATGAGAGCTTTTCTGATAGACAGAGCAGACAAGCAGTTATTAGCATCTCACTTAGACAATGAGTTGGCATCACTCAATTCCAGTAAGATGGATGCAGGAAATCGTGGTCTGTAGAGTTATGTGGCTAGTAAGTGGATAAAGGATGGAAAAGACCCACCATGGTTTAATAACGAAATTCGGAGGATGCTGAGGAAGCAGAGGCTGTTGCACTCTCGGTTGAAAAGGGAACGGGCAAATGACAACAAGCGAAGGTTAGTGGAGATTCGTGAGTATGAAAAGATTTGTGCACGAAGCATTCAACAATTACCACCGTCATACCTTAGCAAAAGATCTGGCAGAGAAGCCGGGAAAATTTCGATTTTATGCAAAATCGCTAATCGGGTCTGATGCTTCCATTCAGTCTCCTGTTGATCAGTTTGCTATGGCAGTTGAAGATAGCAAAACGAAAGCCGGTTTTAAATTTCACCTTCAAGAAATCATTCACACAGGAGAACCGTACAAACATACCGTCATCTGATCATCGTATAGGCTCTGGTATGAACGACATAATAATAAGCATCCCAGACGTAAAGAAACAGCTGAAAGAATGAAAGCAAATGGATCACCAGGTCTTGTTGGAGTCCCATTTCGATTTTACACAGAATACATACAGCTTTGGCCCCTTACCTAGCTTGCATTCGTCATGAATCCCTCTCCAAGCACAAAGTCCCAAGTGACTGAAATAAGCGCAGGTGACTCCAGTATACAGGGTGGTCCATTGATCGTGACCGGGCCAAATATCTCACGAAATAAGCGACAAACGAAAACACTTCAAAGAACGAAACTTGTCTAGCTTGAAGGGGGAAACCAGATGGCGCTATGGTTGGCCCGCTAGATAGCGCTGCCATAGGTCAAACGGATATCAAATGCGTTTTTTTAAAAATAGGAACCCCATTTTTTTATTACATATTCGTGTATTACGTTGAAAGGTGGCTACACTGAGTCACAGCGCCAGAGGTTGCGCCAAAGAGTATTATTCCGCCGCCTCCACTGGCGCAGTAGTTGTCCAGAGAATGTCGAGAGCACTTGTAATTCTGAGGTTGCCGTGGGCAGTGCTTGTTGAAAGGATGTCGAGAGCAGTACTAGTTGAGAGCATGTCGGTGCAGTTATTGTTCTGTTGGGCGAGAGAGTAGATGCTGTTCGGTTGGTTTAATGTATATTTGGAAGATGTTGCAATGATCACAGTGTATTTTTCGTCAATATAACATATGGAGGTAACAAAAAATTTTCTTTTTCAAATTTCCTTAATAATAATGCCTCTTGGTCACAGGTTCAGTCAACAAAGCATCTGGCTCGTGTTCATGTATTAGACTTGTAATTGTGGTTTCTATGTACAATTATAGTATTTGTGGTTTTTCAATTAGTTCATTGTAAATGGCGTTTAAAATTTCTTGTCGTATTGAGGAAGAACCGTGCCAGATACATGTACGTTGAACCACACTATCACACACAGAACAGTTACATTTGTGCTTTGTTGTTTCGTAGCTTTTATAGTTGCAGGGGACTTAATTGATCAATTGTGTTAACGGAAATTTCCTTTCATTCTTTATTGTTATTTTATGCAGTCAGATTGTGTACTAATACTAGTCAGGGCCAACCGGTTACGAGACTTCGTAACCGGACACATAGCTAATAAAATTACTTTTACTGTATTTTTTTTAAAATTAAGCCCCCATGCACGTGGCGACCGCTGCTTCGGATCGTCCCTTGGAATTCTTTTGATAGTAAAAATAGCAGACAGTAGTATTGTTGTAGTAATTTGTAGTTTAGTAATTGTAGTCTATATTGCACGTATAGATTTTGTAATTGAATATTTGTAGTTGTCCTGTCATTCTTCTGATGGTATTTTGGTGGGATTTGATTTTTGATGAGTCGTATATGGGTTTGACAATTTTGTGAAATTGTGAAGGTTTTAATTGTTCGTTAGGCGTGTTTGTCGGGAAGCCTTTCGTGTGGATGGTATTGTTGGTGATAAAGTGCTATATTGTGTGTAATTTTCGTATAGTGACGAGTTTTGTATGTTTTGTAAATGATTACGCGATCGATGAAAAAGGCAAAAATGATGGACAGTCAGAATGACGAAATTATTAACATGGCGAACTCGCCAACACAGGAGAACAGAATTATGGATAATGAAGTAGAAAACAATTTAATAAGCCGGGAAAATAGTCCGGAACTAGTTCAAAATTTTTCGCAATCAAAAAATTTTCAGAATACGAGATTAACGACAGCAGATTCTGGAATATTATTGAACACAGATAGCTTTACTGCTATGACGAAGGAAGTTAGTTTTACGGGAAATGTTAGGGGCGAAAAGGATTTCGAACCAGTTAATATGGAGCAGTTGATGAGCGCAATATTAAATTTGGGATCACGGTTAGAAACTGATATGGGAACATTGGCAACACGGCTAGACTCACAAATAGGAACATTTCTGATATGGGGACAATGGAAACACGGTTAGACTCACGAATAGGGACATGTTTCAAAAACATGAAAATGAATTTAAAAAAGAAATTAGAGAAGAAGTACAACCGATTTTGAATGCTCACAATAACAGATTAATTTCAATAGACGTCAGACAAAAGGAACAGGATAGGGAACAAGAAGAAAGAGATCGCGTGATAGTTCAAAAATTTTCAGAGTTAAATTTACAACGTGCACACGATAAGGAAGAAATATTTGAAAGAATCGAGGGATCCGTACCAAATGACAGAATAAATAACCTAACACAACAGTATGAACAGCTAACTACTAAATGTGTCAATACTGAAACCCAAGTCGCGACACTTACGGAAGACGTAAATAAACAGAAAGAACAAATAGGTGACTTATCGGAAACAGTTGAGGAGATTTCAGATAAATTGATAAGTCTTAGTTTAAATGGGGACAGAGATTCAGATGATACAGCTCCATTGCCATTTGCAGAAACAGAAGAGTACCAGAACATAAATAAACATGTTGAAAGTCAAGGAAAATTTAATGAACGCGTTAAAAGGGAATTTGAGGCGTTACGAAAGCAAGTTAAACAAATTGAAAGCGGGTTTTGAAGAAAATAATTTATTTCATTTACGAGATGCAACAAGAGAGCCCCAGGCGCGCGAACTTAATAATCGACATTCGGACTGGGACAGACGCGGTAGGTCTTTGTCACCACGAGGAGAAAACTTTGACTATAAACACTTTTTAACTGTTCGGAAATTTAAGATCTTTCGCAATTCTAAGAATGACATACATCCATGTCCATGGTTAGATCAGTTTATGTACGCACTTCCACCAAATTGGCCACTAAGTCACAAATTGGAATTTATGTGTGGCTATTTAAGTCCTCAGGGGATTCGCTACACTAAGTGAGTATGTGCCGTACCGTGCACAGGGCCCCTAGCTGTAGTGGTGCTATTTCCCTTTTAGTTTTCTGCACTGCTGCCTACTCTTTTACTATTCTTTGTATCTATCAAAACAACTCTTCAACTTTCAGTCTATCTAGAAAAGGAGTCGGTAAAGAATAACCGGATATGACTATTTTACCCTAAAGTGATTTCGGAAATTACCGTTTGGACTTACTGTATCTTCAGCAGCATTCATTCGTAGTTTAAACGAAATTTTACCTGTTTATCTTCGTAACAATATTACTTCGTATGTTGACGATATTCTTATTGCTAAACGTTCTTGGAGTGAACATAACAAAATTTTGGATTCATTATTACGTATTTTTGCAAGAGTTGGCATTACAGTGAACTTGGAAAAACCTGAATTTGGTCGTTCTCAGGCGAAATTTCTTGGTCATATTATTTCTACGGAAGGTATTCTTCCTGATCCAGAGAAACTAGACGCTATTCGTAATTATGCTGTTCCTACTACAAAACGTGATGTCCGTGGTTTCCTTGGTGTCTGTAATTTTCTTAGACGCTTTGTTGGATTGGACAATTTGGTCACACCTCGTTTATGTGAACTATTCTAATTGGTGTTGGGATGAGGAAGCTCAATCATAATTTGGACAACTTCGTGATGCTTTAGTTGCTGCTCCACTTCTTTCACATCCGGATTTATCTAAAGATTTTTGTTTGGCGACGGACTAATCATACAAAGGCCTAGGTGCACACTTATTTCAAGAGATAGAAGAAAACGGCGTTGTAGTACAGAAAACTATTGCATTTGGAAGTCGTGTTCTCTCTAAATCAGAAAAGAATTATTCGATTACGGAACTTGAAGCTTTGGCCGTTGTTTGGGCTTTCACAAAATTTCGCATCTTTTTGTATGGCAGACATACTAAGGTTTACACCGATCATCGAGCTCCGGAATTTCTTATATCAACAAAATTAACACATGGAAGATTGTTACGATGGGCGCTGTATCTACAGGAATTTGACTTTCGTATTGTTTACATACAGGGTTCTTCAAATATTATTGCTGATGCTTTATCACGAGCACCTATGGGTTTGAAACAAAGTGCTGAGGAGGAATGCAAAGAAAACAATTACTGTTTGATGTATATTCAAGGTGTTGCGTTTGAAAATTTTATTTTGTCTTCGCTCCAGGACATCGCTAAGGAGCAAAACAAGGATCCAATCTGGAAGGACATTAAGGAGAAGTGGGGGAGAAAGGAAAGAGTAGCGATTAGACTGTATTATTTAGTTCGCAATGATATTCTTTTTAAACGAAAATCGGTTGCAACTCTGTTTGGTTAGTTTGCATTCCTGATGAGTGGGTTAATAAATTGATTTGGTATACACATTTCAGTTAAGCACACTTTGGTCCCAGAAAATGCTTTCATAAATTACGAGAAAATTGCTACTTCAGTAATATGGAAAAACGTAGTCGATTTGTTCTTGCCAAATGCAAATTATCTCAAAAGGCTAAGTAGCCAACTATTTCTCACAGAGCACCGTTGTTTCCTATCATTCCATCGAAATTAAAGGAGATGGCTGCAGTCGATTTGTTCGGTCCAGTGGTTCGTTCTACTAATGGTTTTGCGTACATTTTGGTAGCAGCGGAATTGACATCAAAATATGTGTGTTTTACACCTTTACCCAAAGCAACAGCTCGTTCAATATCTAATGCTTTCATCAAACATTTTCTTAAAGAAGTGGGTCATGTTGATAAAGTTATATCAGATAATGGATCACAGTTTCGCTCTAAAATTTGGCTTCGTACTCTACGGCGTCGTAAGATTAAACCAATTTTCATTTCACTTTTTCACCCTCAATCTAACGATTCAGAGAGATGGATGAAGGAAATCAATAAATTGTGTCGTCTTTATTGTCATCAGAATCACAGAACGTGGGATCAGTATCTCCATATTTTTCAAAACATTCTGAATGAACTCCCTAATGATTCAACTTCTTTACCGCCTATATTGATATTAAAAAATAAAGCATCGACAAATCGCATTTCTGAAATCGTTCCTTTTCCGCCTACACGGAAACTGCGGCATTCTGAAGTTATCAACCTGGCTCTACAAAATATTGCATCTGGGGCTGCTAGAAGAGAGAAATCAGCTAAACGTCCTGGTCGTTCAAAAACTTTGTCGGTTGGTCAAAAGGTGTTAATTAAGTCTCATCGTTTGTCTCACAAAAGAAAAGGCTTATGTCGCAAATTTTTTCTGCTTTATAACGGTCCATATAGAGTTCGCAAAATTATTCATGATAACACTGTCGAAGTAAATTTTTGTGGAATGACATACTTTTGAGAAACTAACAGTTATACGTAAACACGAAGAGAATATAAGGATACCGCGCCGTGTTCTGGCGGCGGCACATACTCAAAGCAACAATAAAGTCTGCGCGCCGCACAAGGCAGTCGTTGACCGCAAACGATTACTCGTACTTCCTACGTCACGCGTACCTACAGCTGATAGAGCGCTCGGTGCGAAAGCGCTGACAGCCGTAAACAAATACACGGTCTAATTTATCTGATTAAATTCAGTATAAAGCTATAGTGACTTGATAAATTATGTTATTAACGTTCAGTTTTTTTCAGGATACAGTTGTATAAAATATTTAAGAACTTCAGGTAAATTCTGTGTGTGTCCGACGTTAAGACGACATGCTATCAAAAAATTTTCAGGAAGAATGTAATTTCTAAGAAGAAAGTTATAAACTAAAAAGGTAACTATTAATCGAGTTTATTTTTCAGGTAACATATTTCCACTTAGGTCGTACTATATACGTAATTTGCTGCTCGCGATTACGTGCTTTATACTGTGTGTTAACTGATTCTGACAATGATTGATTAATGAACAGGGTTGTTACTTATGTATATTATGCATCGCTTGGCTGCTCTGCTTTTTTTCACTGATGTCATATTTTTTTATTATATGCCTGCTGTGCTTATTTATTTAAATTATAATTGTCACCTGATTAGTCGTGCTGATATGGTTCTGTATATAAGTCATACTTTATGATTTATCTGCTTGCGCCTTCATGTTTACTTATTAAGATTACATATGAACATTTAATTGCTTATGCTGATATGATGCTAATGACCTGTTTATTATTTAAGATATATATTTGCTGCTTTGCGTATGGATTGCATATTTACACATTTTTGTTTTGTTTTCATAACTAATCTTTAATTTGGTATATAGAAATGCTGATATACTGTGTACGAACATGGAGTTTAGGTCACACTATGGTATTAATTATAGATTGTTCGCTTGGCAGAGCCTCGTTATAGGGATTGTGCTACATCCACTTGTTAACATTCTGTTCTCTACTGGTATATTTACCCGCTATTGCATGTTTTGCTCACGCTCAGTTTAGATTTTAAGATAAGAAAATGAACTGCTATAATTCTACGAACGACATTGGCACAAGAACTTCATTGAAGTCACATGAACTGGAGGTTTTATGGAAGCTGTATAAATTTATGCTAATAGAAAGGAAGCTAACGACATGAAATACCAACACTAGGTTTAGACCATCGACAGTTATTACACTGCATTTTTCGTGAGCAATTGAAGTAGCAAGTGACACTTGACACAAAAAAAAAAAACTCCACATGTTTGCTTCTGTTTTGCCATGATTCTTGAAGAGGTGTACACACTGTGAAGTATTACGATAATTCACACTCCGTACTCGTACTTACTTACTGAAAGTTATTCGAACTAAAGGCTGTTAGAGGTCATGTATGCATTTCTTTTATTTAATGATGGACAAGGTAACCAAAATGTATTTTATAATTCATAATGAGTAAAAGATTTGGGTCAGGTGGATTATACAGAGGTTGTGTGTGGACATTGGGTCTTCGGATTGTATGGGATGATGAATTGAAGTTTGCACTACAATTTTATCTGTGCTTGTTCGAGGAGACTGTCTAGAGGAAAGAGTTGTTATGGAAGTGAAATGATATTGGCGATAAGGTTTCTATGTGTCGACGTATTGAAGAAGTATTACTGAGGTATTGAGATTGTGTGAAGTTGATGATTATTGGAGTTTTGGTGGACAAGAGGTAAGGTAAATGATATTGATGATAAGGTTTATATGTATCGGCATAAGAGGTATTATTGAAGTATTAAGATTATGTGATGCTGATGATTATTGGAGTTTTGGTGGATAAGAGGTAAAGTAAGTGAGGAGCATATTTCTTTTTTTGTTGGTTTATATAGAACAAGGAGGATGAAGATGGCAGCCTAGAACACTCAAGTGGAAGGAAGATTGTCCACACACACACTTTGTTAAATCAATAAGCAGTATATACTTTTTTTTGGAGAGAGGAAGTATTTGCATATCTTGGCACACTGGCAGTTGTTCATCAACTGAAATGATGTCACTTGTTGGTGTCTGCACCTGCTCGCCTTTGCTGGGTGCCACTGTTGGAGCTGTTTAAATACTGCTGACGAAATGTTATGAGATTGCTGTTTGCACCTGTTTACCATTGCTTGGTACTACTGTTGGAACTGTCAACTACTCTGAGGAGTGCTACTTGTTTATTGAACAATTGAAGAGATTATATGTGAATATTTGTATAAACTGATTTTTTGTGTATTTACTGTTTATTAAATGTTATAAGACTCTGACCTGCACCTCTTCGTCATTGCTGACAGTATTGATTGAATTGTTTAACCACGTTGTTTAACTAATGATACTTGTGTAAACTATTATGTAAAATCACATGTATGCAAGCATTTGTAATCGTTTCTGTATTTTATATATTAGGTTATTGAAGGGACAGTGCAAAGCCAAAATTTATTGAGTTATGTGATATTTACTTATTAATATCATCTTTTATTTTTGTCTGTATATTTTTGGACGAATTTGGTGGTATTTTCACCACCAATGCTGGCAAAAATACCATCAAATTCTAGCCCGTGGAGGAGGGGCATATGAAAGGTGGCTACACTGATTCACAGCGCCAGAGATTGCGGCAAAGAGTATTATTCCGCCGCCTCCACTGGCGCAGTAGTTGTTCAGAGAATGTCGAGGGCAGTTGTAATTCTGAGGTTGCCGTGGGCAGTGCTTGTTGAGAGGATGTCGAGAGCAGTACTAGTTGAGACCATGTCGTGTGCAGTTATTGTTCTGTTGGGCGAGAGAGTAGATACTGTTCGGTTGGTGTAATGTATATATGGAAGATGTTGCAATGATCACAGTATATTTTTCGTCAATGTATATGGAAGTAACAAAAAATTTTCTTTTTCAAATCTCCTTAATAATAATGCCTCTTGGTCACAGGTTCAGTCAACAAAGCATCTGGTTCATGTTCATGTATTAGACTTGTAATTGTGGTTTCTATGTATAATTATAGTATTTGTGGTTTTTCAATTAGTTCATTGTAAATGGCGTTTAAAATTTCTTGTCGTATTGAGGAAGAACCGTGCCAGATACATGTACGTTGAACCACACTACCACACAGAACAGTTACATTTGTGCTTTGTTGTTTCGTAGCTTTTATAGTTGCAGGGGACTTAATTAATCAATTGTGTTAACGGAAATTTTCTTTCATTCTTTATTGTTATTTTATGGAGTCAGATTGTGTACTAATACTAGTCAGGACCAACCGATTACGAGACTTCGTAACCGGACACACAGCTACTAAAATTACTTTTATTGTACTTTTTTTTAATTAAGCCCCCATGCAACGTAAAGAAATATGAATGTTTAAGTTTGACCACTTTTTTCGTTTTGTGATAGATGGCGCTGTAATAGTCACAAACATATGGCTCACAATGAAACTTCCTGGCAGATTAAAACTGTGTGCCCGACCGAGACTCGAACTCGGGACCTTTGCCTTTCGCGGGCAAGTGCTCTACCATCTGAGCTACCGAAGCACGACTCACGCCCGGTACTCACAGCTTTACTTCTGCCAGTATCTCGTCTCCTACCTTCCAAACTTTACAGAAGCTCTCCTGCGAACCTTGCAGAACTAGCACTCCTGAAAGAAAGGATATAGCGGAGACATGGCTTAGCCACAGCCTGGGGGATGTTTCCAGAATGAGATTTTCACTCTGCAGCGGAGTGTGCGCTGATATGAAACTTCCTGGCAGATTAAAACTGTGTGCCCGACCGAGACTCGAACTCGGGACCTTTGCCTTTCGCGGGCAAGTGCTCTACCATCTGAGCTACCGAAGCACGACTCACGCCCGGTACTCACAGCTTTACTTCTGCCAGTATCTCGTCTCCTACCTTCCAAACTTTACAGAAGCTCTCCTGCGAACCTTGCAGAACTAGCACTCCTGAAAGAAAGGATATAGCGGAGACATGGCTTAGCCACAGCCTGGGGGATGTTTCCAGAATGAGATTTTCACTCTGCAGCGGAGTGTGCGCTGATATGAAACTTCCTGGCAGATTAAAACTGTGTGCCCGACCGAGACTCGAACTCGGGACCTTTGCCTTTCGCGGGCAAGTGCTCTACCATCTGAGCTACCGAAGCACGACTCACGCCCGGTACTCACAGCTTTACTTCTGCCAGTATCTCGTCTCCTACCTTCCAAACTTTACAGAAGCTCTCCTGCGAACCTTGCAGAACTAGCACTCCTGAAAGAAAGGATATAGCGGAGACATGGCTTAGCCACAGCCTGGGGGATGTTTCCAGAATGAGATTTTCACTCTGCAGCGGAGTGTGCGCTGATATGAAACTTCCTGGCAGATTAAAACTGTGTGCCCGACCGAGACTCGAACTCGGGACCTTTGCCTTTCGCGGGCAAGTGCTCTACCATCTGAGCTACCGAAGCACGACTCACGCCCGGTACTCACAGCTTTACTTCTGCCAGTATCTCGTCTCCTACCTTCCAAACTTTACAGAAGCTCTCCTGCGAACCTTGCAGAACTAGCACTCCTGAAAGAAAGGATATAGCGGAGACATGGCTTAGCCACAGCCTGGGGGATGTTTCCAGAATGAGATTTTCACTCTGCAGCGGAGTGTGCGCTGATATGAAACTTCCTGGCAGATTAAAACTGTGTGCCCGACCGAGACTCTGCCAGGAAGTTTCATATCAGCGCACACTCCGCTGCAGAGTGAAAATCTCATTCTGGAAACATCCCCCAGGCTGTGGCTAAGCCATGTCTCCGCTATATCCTTTCTTTCAGGAGTGCTAGTTCTGCAAGGTTCGCAGGAGAGCTTCTGTAAAGTTTGGAAGGTAGGAGACGAGATACTGGCAGAAGTAAAGCTGTGAGTACCGGGCGTGAGTCGTGCTTCGGTAGCTCAGATGGTAGAGCACTTGCCCGCGAAAGGCAAAGGTCCCGAGTTCGAGTCTCGGTCGGGCACACAGTTTTAATCTGCCAGGAAGTTTCATATCAGCGCACACTCCGCTGCAGAGTGAAAATCTCATTCTGGAAACATCCCCCAGGCTGTGGCTAAGCCATGTCTCCGCTATATCCTTTCTTTCAGGAGTGCTAGTTCTGCAAGGTTCGCAGGAGAGCTTCTGTAAAGTTTGGAAGGTAGGAGACGAGATACTGGCAGAAGTAAAGCTGTGAGTACCGGGCGTGAGTCGTGCTTCGGTAGCTCAGATGGTAGAGCACTTGCCCGCGAAAGGCAAAGGTCCCGAGTTCGAGTCTCGGTCGGGCACACAGTTTTAATCTGCCAGGAAGTTTCATATCAGCGCACACTCCGCTGCAGAGTGAAAATCTCATTCTATATGGCTCACAATTTTAGACAAACATTTGCTAACAGGTAGGTTTTTTAAATTAAAACACAGAACGTAGGTACGTTTGATCATTTTATTTCCGTTGTTCCAATGTGATACATGTACCTTTGTGAACTTACCATTTCCGAGAACGCATGCTGTTAGAGCGTGATTGCCTGTAAATACCACAATAATGCAATTAATGCTCAAAATGATGTCCATCAATCTCAGTGCATTTAGGAATAAGTTTAACGACAGTCCTCTCAGCAGCGAGTAGTTCGCCTTCCGTAATGTTCGCACATGCATTGACAATGCACTGGCGCATATTGTCAGGCGTTGTCGGTGGATCACGATAGCAAATATCCTTCAACTTCCCCCACGGAAAGAAATCCGGGGACGTGCAGGCCATGGTACGGTGCTTCGACGACAAATCCACCTGTCACGAAATATGCTATTCAATACCGCTTCAACCGCAGGCGAGCTATGTGGCGGACATCCATCACGGTGGAAGTATATCCCCATTGTGTCATGCAGTGAAACATCTTGTAGTAACATCGGTAGAACATTACGTAGCAGCCGGCCAGAGTGGCCCAGCGGTTCTAGGCGCTACAGTCCGGAACCGCGTGACCGCTACGGTCGCAGGTTCGAATCCTGCTGCGGGCATGGATGTGTGTGATGTCCTTAGGTTAGTTAGGTTTAAGTAGTTCAAAGTTCTAGGGGACTGATGACCTCAGAAGTAAAGTCCCATAGTGCTGAGAGCCATTTGTACCATTACGTAGGAAATCAGCATACACTGCACCATTTAGATTGCCATCGATCAAATGGGGCCAATTATCCTTCCTCCCATAATGCCGCACCATACATTAACCCGCCAAGGTCGCTGATGTTCCAGTTGTCGCAGCCATCGTGGATTTTTCGTTGCCCAGTAGTGCATATTATGCCGGTTTACGTTACCGCTGTTGGTGAATGACGCTTCGTCGCTAAATAGAACGCGTGCAAAAAATCTGTCATAGTCCCGAAATTTCTCTTGTGCCCAGTGGTAGAACTGTACACGACGTTCAAAGTCCTCGCCATGCAATTCCTGGTGCATAGACATATGGTACGGATGCAATCGATGTTGATGTAGCATTCTCAACACCGACGTTTTTGAGATTTCCGATTCTCGCGCAATTTGTCTGCCACTGATGTGCGGATTAGCCGCGACAGCAGCTAAAACACCTACTTGGACATCATCATTTGTTACAGGTCGTGGTTGACGTTTGACATGTGGCTGAACACTTCCTGTTTCCTTAAATAACGTAACTATCCGGTGAACGGTCCGGACACTTGGATGATGTCGTTCAGGATACCGATCAGCATACATATCACATGCCCATTGGGCATTTTGACCACAATAGCCATACATCAACACGATATCGACCTTTTCCGCAATTGGTAAATGGTTCATTTTAACACGTGTAATGTATCACGAAGCAAATACCGTCCGCACTGGCGGAATGTTACGTGTTACCACGTACTTATACGTTTGTGACTATTACAGCGCCATCTATCACACAGGAAAAAAGTGGTCCAACTAAAATATTCATATTTGTTTACGTGCTACACGAATGTGTAAGAAATAATGTGGATTCCTATTTTTAAAAACGCAGTTGATATCCGTTTGACCTATGGTAGCGCCATCTAGCGGGCCAACCATAGCGCCATCTGGTTTCTCCCTTGAAGCTAGATGAGTTTCGTTCTTTGTAGTTTTTTCGTTTGCCGATTATTTCGTGATATATTTGGCACGGTCACTATCAATGGACCACCCTGTATAAGAAAGGTAAACGAACGGACCGGCAAAATTACAGACAAATATTCTTAACTTCTGTTTGCTGCGGAATCCTCGAAATATTCTCAGTTTGAATATGACCACGAATCAGCATGGTTTTAGAAATCATCGCTCGTACGAAATTCAGCTTGCCCTTTTCTCACGTGATATACTCGTACTGCGAACTATGAATGAAGGGCAACAAACAGATGTCATATTTCTAGATTTCCGGAAAACATTTGACACGATGCCCCATTGCAGACTGTTAACGAAGATACGAGCGAATGGAATATGTTCACAGACATGTGTATGCCTCGAAGACTTCTTAAATAATAGACGGCGAAATTTCATCAGAGACTAGGGTATCGAGAGGAGTGCCTCAGGGAAGTGTGACAGGATCGCTGTTGTTCCCTATAAATATAAATGACTTTCCTGACAGGATGGGCAGCAATCTGCCGTTGTTTGCCGATGGTGCCGTGATGTACGGTAAGGTGTCGACGTTGAGTGACTTAGACAAAATTTCCAGTTGGAGTGATGAATGGCAGCTAGCCCTAAATGTGGAAAAATTGATTTGATGCGGATGAGTAGGAAATCAAACCTGTAATGTTCGCATAAAGTATTACTAGTCTCCTATTTGAGACAGTCAAGTCGTTTAAATACTTGGGCGTAACGTTGCAAAGCGATATGGGGTGGAACGAGCATGTGACAACTGTGGTAGGGAAGGCAAATAGTCGACTTGGGTTTATTGGGAGAATTTTAGGAAAGACTGGTTCACCTGTAAAGGAGACCACATATAGGACGCTAGTGCGACCTATTCTTGGGTACTGCTGGAGTGTTTGCGATCCGTACCAGATTGGATTGAAGAAAGACATCGGAGCTGCTGTATTTGTTACCGGTAGGTTCGAGCAACACGCAAGTGTTACGGAGATGCTTCGGGAACTCAGATGGGAATCCCTAGAGCGAAGACGACGTTGTTTTCGAGAAACACTACAGAGAAAATTTAGAGACCTGGCATTTGAAAGTGACTGCCGAACGATTCTACTGCCGCCAACATACATTGTCCCTAAGTACCACGAAGATATTGTTGTTGTTGTGGTCTTCAGTCCTGAGACTGGTTTGATGCAGCTCTCTATGCTACTCTATCCTGTGCAAGCTTCTTCATCTCCCAGTACCTACTGCAGCCTACATCCTTCTGAATCTGCTTAGTGTATTCATCTCTTGGTCTCCCTCTACGATTTTTACTCTCCACGCTGCCCTCCAATGCTAAATTTGTGATCCCTTGATGTCTCGGAACATGTCTTACCAACCGTTCCCTTCTTCTAGTCAAGTTGTGCCACAAGCTCCTCTTCTCCCCAATTCTGTTCAATACCTCCCCATTAGTTATGTGATCTACCCACCTAATCTTCAGCATTATTCTGTAGCACCACATTTCGAAAGCTTCTATTCTCTTCCTGTCCAAACTATTTATCGTCCATGTTTCACTTCCACACATGGCTACACTCCATACAAATACTTTCAGAAACGACTTCCGGACATTTAGATCTATACACGATGTTAACAAATTTTTCTTCTTCAGAAACGCTTTCCTTGCCATTGCCAGTCTACATTTTATATCCTCTCTACTTCGACCATCATCAGTTATTTTGCTCCCCAAATAGCAAAACTCCTTTACTACTTTAAGTGTCTCATTTCCTAATCTAATTCCCTCAGCATCACCTGACTTAATTCGACTACATTCCATTATCCTCGTTTTGCTTTTGTTGATGTTCATCTTATACCCTCCTTTCAAGACACTGTCCATTCCGTTCAGCTGCTCTTCCAAGTCTTTTGCTGTCTCTGACAGAATTACAATGTCATCGGTGAACCTCAAAGTTTTTATTTCTTCTCCATGGATTTTAATACCTACTCCGAACTTCTCTTTTCTTTCCTTTACTGCTTGCTCAATATACAGATTGAATAACATCGGGGATAGGCTACAACACTGTCTCACTCGAGTCCCTACCACTGCTTCCTTTTCATACCCTTCGACTCTTATAACTGCCATCTGGTTTCTGTACAAATTGTAAATAGCCTTTCGCTCCCTGTATTTTACCCCTGCCACCTTCAGAATTTGAAAGAGAGTATTCCAATCAACATTGTCAAAAGCTTTCGCTAAGTCTACAAATGCTAGAAACGTAGATTTGCCTTTCCTGAATCTTTCTTCTAAGATAAGTCGTAGGGTCAGTATTGCCTCACGTGTTCCAACATTTCTACGGAATCCAAACTGATCTTCCCTGAGGTCGGCTTCTATCAGTTTTTCCATTCGTCTGTAAAGAATTCACGTTAGTATTTTACAGCTGTTACTTATTAAACTGATAGTTCGATAATTTTCACATCTGTCAACACCTGCTTCCTTTGGGATTGGAATTATTATATTCTTCTTGAAGTCTGAGGGTATTTCGCCTGTCTCATACATCTTGCTCACCAGATGGTAGAGTTTTGTCAGGACTGGCTCTCCCAAGGCTGTCAGTAATTCTAATGGAATGTTGTCTACAACGGGGGCCTTGTTTCGACTCAGGTCTTTCAGTGCTCTGTCAAACTCTTCACGCAGTATCATATCTCCCATTTCATCTTCATCTACATCCTCTTCCATTTCCATAATATTGCCTTCAAGTACATCGCCCTTGTATAGACCCTCTATATACTCCTTCCACCTCTCTGCTTTGCCTTCTTTGCTTAGAACTGGGTTTCCATCAATGGTCTTGATATTCATGCAAGTGGTTCTCCTTTCTCCAAGGGTCTCTCTAATTTTCCTGTAGGCAGTATCTATCTTACCCCTAGTGAGATAAGCCTCTACATCCTTACATATGTCCTCTAGCCATCCCTGCTTCGCCATTGTGCACTTCCTGTCGATCTCATTTTTGAGACGTTTGTATTCCTTTTCGCGTGCTTCATTTACTGCATTTTTGTAATTCCTCCTTTCATCAACTAAATTCAATATTTCTTCTGTTACCCAAGGGTTTCTACTAGCTCGTCTTTTCACCTACTTTATCCTCTGCTGCCTTCACTATTTCATCCCTCAAAGCTACCCATTCTTCTTCTACTGTATTTCTTTCCCCCATTCCTGTCAATTGTTCCCTTATGCTCTCCCTGAAACTCTGTACAATCTCTGGTTCTTTCAGTTTATCCAGGCCCCATCTCCTTAAATTCCCACATTTTGGCAGTTTTTTCAGTTTTAATCTACAGTTCATAACGAATAGATTGTGGTCAGAGTCCACATCTGCCCCTGGAAATGTCTTACAATTTAAAACATGGTTCCTAAATCTCTGTCTTACCATTATATAATCTATCTGATATCTTCTACTATCTCCAGGGTTCTTCCATGTATTCTTTTATGATTCTTGAACCAAGTGTTAGCTATGATTAATTCATTCTCTGCGCAAAATTCTACCAGGCGGCTTCCTCTTTCATTTCTTAGCCCCAATCCATATTCACCTACTATGTTTGCTTCTCTCCCTTTTCCTACTCTCGAATTCCAGTCACCCATGACTATTAAATTTTCGTCTCCCTTCACTACCTGAATAATTTCTTTTATCTCATCATACATTTCATCAATTTCTTCGTCATCTGCAGAGCTAGTTGGCATATAAACTTGTACTACTGTAGTACACATGGGCTTCGTGTCTATCTTGGCCACAATAATGCGTTCACTATGTTGTTTGTAGTAGCTTACCCGCATTCCTATTGCTTTATTCATTATTAAACCTACTCCTGCATTACCCCTATTTCATTTTGTATTTATAACCCTGTATTTACCTGAGCAAAAGTCATGTTCCTCCTGCCACCGAACTTCACTAATTACCACTATATCTAACTTTAACCTATCCATTTCCCTTTTTAAATTTTCTAACCTACCTGCCCGATTAAGGGATCTGACATTCCACGCTCCGATCCGTAGAACGCCAGTTTTCTTTCTCCTGATAACGACGTCCTCCTGAGTAGTCCCTGCCCGGAGATCCGAATGGGGGACTATTTTACCTCCGGAATATTTTACCCAAGAGGATGCCATCATCATTTAATCATGCAGTAAAGCTGCATGCCCTCGGGAAAAATTGCGGCTGTAGTTTCCCCTTGCTTTCAGCCGTACCACGAAGATAAGATACGAGAAATTAGGTCTCATACGGAGGCATGTAGACAGTCGCTTTTCCCTCACTCTGTCTGCGAGTGGAACAGGAAAGGAAATGACTAGTAGTGGTACAGGATACCCTCCGCCACGCACAGCACGGTGGCTTGCAGAATGTCTCTGTAGATGTAGATGATGACAAATGATGATGCTGTACATTTTCTCTATCACCTGACAATGTCATGGCCTTCTAACAATCTGATACAATTTCTCACATACAAATGAAATTTGATGGTAGTAACCAACGGCGCGCCTTCTCCACAACAGTGTAAGTGGTAACCTCTGGTAAGAGTGGAATCTCTTTGTCAAACAGATTCAGCAACTTAACTACATCTAATATTGAAATATGTCGCTACAGCTAAAGTAAATATCTACACTCATGCTCATAAATTAAGGATAATTGCAAAATGTGGTGCCACACAACGTCGCACTACACAAAACGCACTAATAACATAGGCACATAGGGAACACACACGGGACAGATCTATATGTCCACAGTATTGGTGATAAGTTGAGAAAACCGTCCCGAAAAACATGTGCTACAAAACGGCACTGTTTCCTGCGCATGTACCCCAACATCAATATGGGATATGATCACCATACACACGTACACAGGCCGCAAAACGGATTAACATACTCTGTATCAGGTGGTCGAGCAGCTGCTGGGGTATAGCCTCCCAGTCTCGCACCAGTGCCTGTCGGAGCTGCTGAAGTGTCGTAGCGGTTTGAAGACGTGCAGCGATACGTCGACCGAGAGCATCCCAGACGTGCTCGATGGGGTTTAGGTCTGGAGTACAGACAGGCCACTCCATTTGCCTGATATCTTCTGTTTCAAGATATTCCTCCACGATGGCAGCTCGGTGGGGCCGTGCGTTATCATCCATCAGGAGGTTCAAATGGTTCAAATGGCTCTGAGCACTATGGGACTTAACATCTGTGGTCATCAGTCCCCTAGAACTTAGAACTACTGAAACCGAACTAACCTAAGGACATCACACACATCCATGCCCGAGGCAGGATTCGAACCTGCGACCGTAGCGGTCACGCGGTTCCAAACTGAAGCGCCTAGAACCGCACGGCCAAACAGGCCGGCTCCATCAGGAGGAAGGTGGGACCCACTGCACCCCTGAAAAGGCGGACATACTGGTTCAAAATGACATCCTGATACACCTGACCTGTTACAGTTCCACTGCCAAAGACATGCAGGGGTGTACGTGCACCAATCATAATCTCACCCCATACAATCAAACCACGACCTCCATACAGATCCCTTTCAAGGACATGAAGGGGTTGGTATCTGGTTCCTGGCTTACACCAGATGAAAACCCGGCGAGTCACTGTTCAGACTACATCTGGACTCGTCCGTGAACATAACCTGGGACCACTGTTCCAATGACCATGTACTGTGTTCTTGACACCAGGCTTTACGGGCTCTCCTGTGACCAGGGGTCAGTGGAATGCGCCTTGCAGGTCTCTGGGCTAAGAAACCGTGTCAGTTCAGTCATCTGTAGACTGTGTGTCTGGAGACAACTGTTCCAGTGGCTGCGGTAAGGCTACCTGCAGTACATACACACTTTACCAAAGTTCTATCAAGACTGAGCTGACGAGGCTTCTTGCTGCTTGTATTTATAAGCTCGTCAAAGAACTACTAAGAAGAGATGTGGTTTATAAGTCAGGCATCCATCTGTTATCGTAATTTGTGCAAAAAAGTTATTAATTTACATCGAGTGACATAATTTAACAGGTCATTAAAATGACAGACAGATTTGTCAACTTGTCGGAACAGTTCTTTGTTGCAAAACGGCCGTTTTTCAAAGGTACATCTCTTGACTTCTCTCATTTGCATACATAAGTAAATAACGTGAATTATTAAAAATTACAGTGGTTCTCGTTTAAAATAGATGTGTTTACGTGAATAGTGAGTGAAAACAGTCCTAGTGAATAAATGGGTTTCACTGGGTAATTTTTATTTAAGGAGATCCAAAATACGTAACTTGACCAATATTATTCGTATTTCAAATTGATTATTTCAGTTGAATATAGGGGTTTCACATAACGACATCTGCTGTATCAGTGTTCAAGTTGTAACCTCCCCACAAAATAATTTTACAAAATTGAAAAATGGAAATGTGCCATGTGTAACCTCCCTACAAAAAAATGAAAAATGAAAATGAAAATGAGCCAAGTGTAACCTACCCAAAGAATAATAATTAAATGAATTTTAAACGTTGTAACCTCTGAACAAAATTGGCTCCCATTTATAGTGTGTGTGCAGAAATGCATTCACATTTAATGTTCCCACAAAATTCTTTTCTCATTTAATGTCAAGTTCGAAACAGAAAAATTCCTAAACACCAAAATAATAAAAAAGTTTAGTAACCTGATAAATTTTATGAGGACAGCAGCGCTGCCCTTCGGCCCCGTATTCTGAATGAAAAAAGCAAAAATTCTTACCTCAATAAAAACTGCAAATATATCTGCTCTTAATTAGATATTTTTCGACACAGCTTCGTGCAATGCTGGCGTATATTTTTTTTTTTTATTCTTGGAAGGAATGATCATGCATTGGAAATATTCTTTAAATTGAAATGAAAGCTTTTCTTTAAAAGAATTACTTTATATTATAAAAATTATTATTGGGGCTTTTTTTTAACAAATTAAATCACAATTAACATACATTATTAAATATGCGCAATGCTGCTTCTTGACCTTCTACAACAATACTCATCCTCCAGAGTCCTGACCAGAGTCGCGAGCAGAGCACACAGCCGACACAAGCCGACTCCCGCCGACTCACGCAGACTACACCAGACTACTACTGTCGACTCGCGCAGACAAGCGCAGACTAACGACAAGCAACAACTAACGACAAACTACTCTCTGGTCAGAGATTCTGTCACGCCTCGCCCATCGCCGGCAAAGCATACGTCTCACAAAGTGATGTTAACTTTTGTGTGGGTCAGTTATTAATTATACACTCCTGGAAATGGAAAAAAGAACACATTGACACCGGTGTGTCAGACCCACCATACTTGCTCCGGACACTGCGAGAGGGCTGTACAAGCAATTATCACACGCACGGCACAGCGGACACACCAGGAACCGCGGTGTTGGCCGTCGAATGGCAGTAGCTGCGCAGCATTTGTGCACCGCCGCCGTCAGTGTCAGCCAGTTTGCCGTGGCATACGGAGCTCCATCGCAGTCTTGAACACTGGTAGCATGCCGCGACAGCGTGGACGTGAACCGTATGTGCAGTTGACGGACTTTGAGCGAGGGCGTATAGTGGGCATGCGGGAGGCCGGGTGGACGTACCGCCGAATTGCTCAACACGTGGGGCGTGAGGTCTCCACAGTACATCGATGTTGTCGCCAGTGGTCGGCGGAAGGTGCACGTGCCCGTCGACCTGGGTCCGGACCGCAGCGACGCACGGGTGCACGCCAAGACCGTAGGATCCTACGCAGTGCCGTAGGGGACCGCACCGCCACTTCCCAGCAAATTAGGGACACTGTTGCTCCTGGGGTATCGGCGAGGACCATTCGCAACCGTCTCCATGAAGCTGGGCTACGGTCCCGCACACCGTTAGGCCGTCTTCCGCTCACGCCCCAACATCGTGCAGCCCGCCTCCAGTGGTGTCGCGACAGGCGTGAATGGAGGGACGAATGGAGACGTGTCGTCTTCAGCGATGAGAGTCGCTTCTGCCTTGGTGCCAATGATGGTCGTATGCGTGTTTGGCGCCGTGCAGGTGAGCGCCACAATCAGGACTGCATACGACCGAGGCACACAGGGCCAACACCCGGCATCATGGTGTGGGGAGCGATCTCCTACACTGGCCGTACACCACTGGTGATCGTCGAGGGGACACTGAATAGTGCACGGTACATCCAAACCGTCATCGAACCCATCGTTCTACCATTCCTAGACCGGCAAGGGAACTTGCTGTTCCAACAGGACAATGCACGTCCGCATGTATCCCGTGCCACCCAACGTGCTCTAGAAGGTGTAAGTCAACTACCCTGGCCAGCAAGATCTCCGGATCTGTCCCCCATTGAGCATGTTTGGGACTGGATGAAGCGTCGTCTCACGCGATCTGCACGTCCAGCACGAACGCTGGTCCAACTGAGGCGCCAGGTGGAAATGGCATGGCAAGCCGTTCCACAGGACTACATCCAGCATCTCTACGATCGTCTCCATGGGAGAACAGCAGCCTGCATTGCTGCGAAAGGTGGATATACACTGTACTAGTGCCGACATTGTGTATGCTCTGTTGCCTGTGTCTATGTGCCTGTGGTTCTGTCAGTGTGATCATGTGATGTATCTGACCCCAGGAATGTGTCAATAAAGTTTCCCCTTCCTGGGACAAAGAATTCACGGTGTTCTTATTTCAATTTCCAGGAGTGTATTTTAATGGGTTGACTGTTTATGTAGACATGTTATGCAATCATTGCTAACATACACAATTACTTTTCTATTATCATAATTGCTAGTTAAACTGGTTGAATTAGGAGGGTATAGCATACTTTGTTATAATAAAGCCTTTAATAGGTTCCGTTACAATGTGGACTGCTGCCAGCGCCACCGTGCGGCGACCGCAGGTCAAATGCACCGCATGGTCATACCCCGAGGTGACTTAAACCCGCAAACCGCCCACTAGAGCGTTGTTTCGCCATTTATCAGCATTGTCCTTAATTTATGAGCATGAGTGTACTTCGGGATAAATCGTTTCATTATTGTACAATCCGGGACAAATAGGTCTCTGGAATTATCTTTGAAAAAGTTAGGGATACAGCTACAAAAATCGCGACTGTACCGGAAAAAATAAAAAAAAACGGAACGGGTAGTCGCCCCCCTGCTTGTGAGAGGTACTGCAACTGCGCTCGCAAGTTGCCGCAGGAGCGCCGAGCAGAGCTTCCCGGTGTGCTGCGTTGCGCCACGATGCAGCTGTCGGGCGAGCTGCACGTGCGACCTTGGCCCACAGAGAGGTTAGAGTCACCTTGACACTCCCGATGTAAACAAGGCGTGGGCGGGGCGTCGCTCTGCTTCTCTGGTCCCGGCAGCGCCGCTGGTCGCCTTCGAGGAGGGGAAGCACCTGTCAAAAAACCGCTTGCTCTGCTGACGCGAGTCACGCGCTACCTTGTCCTCCACGTTTCGGAACAGGGGAAATCCGACGTCGAGTTGTCGCTCTCACAGTCGGCCATTCATTTCAGCCGCGCTACCGCGCTGTCTGCTCTTCCGGTAACTACACTCATGGAATGAGATTTTCACTCTGCAGCGGAGTGTGCGCTGATATGAAACTTCCCGGCAGATTAAAACTGTGTGACGGACCGAGGCTCGAACTCGGGTCCTTTGCCCTTCGCGGGCAAGTGCTCTACCAACTGAGCTACCCAAGCACGACTCACGCCCCGTCCTCACAGCTTTACTTCTGCCGGTACCTCGTCTCCGACCTTCCAAACTTTATAGAAGCTCTCCTGCGAACCTTGCAGAACTAGCACTCCTGAAAGAAAGGATATTGCGGAGACATGGCTTAGCCACAGCCTTGGGGATGTTTCCAGAATGAGATTTTCACTCTGCAGCGGAGTGTGCGCTGATATGAAACTTCCTGGCAGGTTAAAACTGTGTGCCGGACCGAGACTCGAACTCGGGACCTTTGTCTTTCGCGGGCAAGTGCTCTACCAACTGAGCTACCCAAGCACGACTCACGCCCCCTCCTCAAAGCTTTACTTCTGCCAGTACCTCGCCTCCTACGTTCCAAACTTCCTTTCTTCCAGGAGTGCCGGTTCTGCAGGTTCTCAGGAGAGCTTCTGTTAATTTTGAACGACTAGAGACAGGACGTTCATATTCACAGGATATGTACGTTAGTATGTTTTGCAGAAATGATAAGCATTTGAGCCATGACGGCCTGCGGGTTTAAGGTTAATATCGATATCATGGTGCAACACCACCTACCGGTAAAATGTGCCTGCGGTTCTCGATGTTATAAATCGAAGATAATGGATCTGCGTGACTTGAAGCAGACGTGCATAATGCCTCACAGACGTATGTGCGAATCGTACTGTCAAATCAGTGAGTTTGAAGAAGGCCGCATTATTGGCATAAGAGAATGTGATGCATTCATCCGGGAAATTGCCGCTCGAGTGGGACCACCCCGTGAGAACAGCGATGCCTCATCCGAATGCCATTGCAGGACAGGTCTGCGTTCTGCTCTGCTTTGGCGCAACAGCGGAACAGTGTAACACACCGTACACTATCAGAGTTGGCAGTCCGTCGCCGTTTATTACGGCATGGGTTACGTGCGCGTCGTTCCTTTGTCAAGTCATATTAACCGTTTACATTACTCTCATCTTTAATTCCCATCATTCGTTTTCCAGTTGGAATCGTTGGGCATGTGAAGTTAATTATTTATATATTTTTATTTATCTATCAAAATATTTAAGCATCTGAAAATGCCAGTCTATCAGTTAAAAAACAAACGACGAAATAATCTATTTATGCGAGCAGTACTGGCAAAAATGTAACTTTCGTTACAATATGTACATTTTCTTGGATAATAATCATCATACAAACATCTAAAACATAAATTCTTATTGCACAGTGGACATAGTAACGCAGATGAAGATTTAAATGAAAGAAGGGAAAATTTGTAGTAAGATCCTATGGGACCAAACTGCTGAGGTCATCGGTGTACGGCTTACATAAGGTCCCACAGACCGCGCGGTCATTTCGATAAAGATTTAAAAATACGAGATTTCAGAGCACGTAATGAGATTCGAATCCACAAACTTTTGCTTCTGAGGCTACTACTATAACCATTACACTATGCAACCAGTTCGTAATATACTACAATTTTAACTGATAGAGCATCACGCAAAATTCCAAATTTTTTTTTCGTCTATTACTCTCATACGATGGCTCACAAGGGTGTATGGTTGCAGGGTGTAATACCTGAGCCTATTATATCTCTTTAAAAAAATAATGTAACTATTTGTTTAGAGGAAACACTCTCCTTGTAAATTTGTTTCTCCTTTGATTTATCGCGATATGTTACTGATTTTTAGTGAAGTTTGTTTTTACGTTTGGCTTTCAAAAAAATACAAAAGAGATATAATAAGCAAAATAATGAATTTCGTTGGTTGCCAATTACGTATTATATCTGGTTTTATCGAGCGCCAGGCTCCCTACAAATTACTGTAAATGCAATAGCGTAGTATTACTCAGCTCCAGTTCACTGATCTGAAATTATTACTATCACAGAAAATAGACAAGTTTTAATAAAATTATTTCACTGGATTCCTTCAATTAATCTCACTGAATATTTTTACATAATTTCTTCCGCTCCGGCTATCAGACATTGTGCTGTGAAAAAATATTTTTTAAATGTACCGCGTAATGGCGGCTAATTGTTAACAGTCAGAGATCACTGTTACTCGCTCCGCAGCAGCTGGAAACATGCTAAATAATTTTCATTAAATATTCTTTTCATAAGATAAATGTGGCGTAGGTTCTTGAAATAACACATGGAGATCACTTTATACTAATATATTCTTACTAGGACACAGTTTACACCATTAAATATTTGCAATTACGTTACGACAGAAACAAATGCTAGCACAGCACAATAGCTTGCGTACCTTATTCCAGCTAACACCAGAACAAACAGAACAAAACAGACTAGACAGAAGAATGAGCATTGCATTGTGTTTTATACTCTTACAAAGATAATAATACTTCTTTTAATTACTTACACATTATAATCTCATACAATAAAAATAATGTCTTTTCTGCAACTATCGATCTATATTGTATATTTATACAGTTAGTGTTATTACCTTTCACAGACATATCGATGTTTGCAGTTCATTTTGAGTCACATACAGTCATTTTTATTTATGTTTCACCTCGATAATGGTGAATATTGCAAAAGAGACACTACAGACCTTAGCCTACATCACCATACAGGTGGTTTCAAAAAGTCAATCCCACCTCTCCTTGATACGAAGTACAGTTTTGAAAGGGAGCTGTTTGGAACAGAGTAAATTTGACGGTCGGCTTACATTCTTATATCTCGCATTACGGTACGCACATTTTCGCGCGACCGTATCAACGGCTGGGAGAAGCTGGTACGTTCGCAACTAGAAGGGCTGACTGTGGTGCTCGATGGAGTCGCCGTACTCTCGACTTCGAGGAGGACGTCTTCCGTCACGTAGAAGAGAACATGACGACGAATACTCTAACATTGCCCATGTCGTGGGCTCGTCTAGAGCCCACAGGGTGGCTCTGAGCACTGTGGGATGTAACATCTGAGGTCATCAGTCCCCTAGAAGTTAGAACTACTTAAACCTAACTAACCTAAGGACAGCATACACATCCGTGCCCGAGACAGGATTCGAACCGGCGACGGTAGCAGTGGCGCGGTTGAGGGCTGAAACTCCTAGAACCGCTCGGCCAAGCCGGCCGGCTAGAGCACACAGGTAACAGCTCTTTGTCTCTGGTACGTGCGTACCGTGAAGCGCGAGGTTTGAAATTGATCCGAATTTCAAACTTATTTTACACGCAAACAGTACATTTCCGGACAGGGTTCCTTACCGGACATTTCTCCATAGAACCCCTGTACAACCACTAAAACCCTCTAATAGGAACTGTGGAGCACCCTTTTACATGTGAGGAATGTGAATTCGGAGTTTTGACTGATCGTGTAAATCCGTAACTGAAATAAATTCGTATCGGTTGATAAAGAAGTCTAGTGTTTCAGCTGTCATGCTCACTTCTTGTTAGTACGTAAATCACTGAATCAAAGGAATAATTTCAAAGATAACACTGGAGGTTCTCTTGTCGCCAACAGGAGAGACAAAGACGTTAGAATGATATCAGGGATGAGGACAGTAATTACTCGCCTCAGTTTGAACTGCCGTCAATTAATTCAACTGTCCAATACTGAGCAGAAAAGACACTGTATGTGTGGTTCCAAGAAAGATTAAATAAAATTCTTGACTCACTTTGTAAAACTAAAATAAGTGACTCAGAACTTTCAAGACTGATTCATTTCTGAGGAGGGGAGCGCGCGCGGATCGGTTCCGCCGGGTGGTGGAAGTAGTGGGGGGTCTCAGTGAATGAACTGACGCTGCAGCAGTTGCCTCCGGAACCCTGGAGAGCGCGCATCACTTGCAGCGTGAGTGCGTGTCATTGGCCTAGGTCGAAAAGTGGGAGAGGCGAAAATGGAGCAGCGTTATGCGATTAAGTTTTGCATGCGACTGAACAGAACCACGACGGAGACTCTCGGTATGACTCAAGAGGCCTTTGAGGAAGAAGCCATGTCCCGTGCAATGGTGTTCATGTGGCACAAACGTTTCAAAGGTGGCCGCGAGAATGTTGTAGACGACGAACACTCTCGGAGGCCATCATCATGCCGAACGCATCAAAATGTGGAGAGAGTGCGGGGACTTTTAAACAGTGACCGTCGAGTTGAGGGATCGAGTTCGCCGAGTCCGTCTGGCGATCAAGGGTGATTGGATTCTCCACCACGACAACGCGCCCGCTCACACGTCGTGCGCCGCCGCCGAAGTTTTGCTCAAGTTCAATGTGACAACACTGCCGCAGCCACAGTGCAGCCCTGACTTGGCTCCAAGCGACTTTTTCCTCTTCTCCCAAATGAAGACAGGCCTAAAAGGGAAGCGATTCGGCTCCATCGACGCCATCCAGCAGCACGACGCCCGAGGTCTTCCAGAAGGGCTACGAACAGTGGAAGACGCGCTGCCAGCGCTGTGTTGATGCTGACGGATCGTATTTTGAAGAATTTTAGTCCGCTGCACTTAAATGTCCAATAAATTTCTAGTTCTAAGTCTTGAAACTTTTGAACCACTTCCTGTACATGACTCGATGAACAATAATCTCCATATTCTCAATAAATCAGTTATTCATTCACAGATATTAATATTCAACTCCACACAAAATAATATTTTAGACTTGCACTCAACATTGAAAATATGTATATATCTACACCTTCATCTGTGCTTGAACTCTACCATAGTGCACACAGAATGGGATACCTTCTACCACTGTTAGCCTCTCCCTTTAGAGTTCGATTAGCAAAATGGAGCGAGGGAAAAACGAATGTCTATATAGCACCATGGCCAACAGCCGTGCTGCAGTGGTAACACTGGTTCCCGTCACAGCACAGGAGTTAAGCGCTGTCGGACTTGGCTAGCACTTGGGTGGGTCACCGTCCAGGTCTGCCGAGTGCTGTTGGCAAGCGGGGTGCACTCTCAGCCCTTGTGAGTCCAATTGCAGAGCGATGTAATTGAGAAGTAGCGACACCGTTCACGAAAACTGACAGCGGCCATGAGAGTGGTGTACTGATCACATGCCCCTTTGTATCTGCATTCAGTGACGGATGAGAATGACATGGCGGTCGGTCGGTACCGCTGGGCCTTCAAGGCATGTTAGGACAGTGGTTGTTTGATTGTCTATATGGAACCATAAGAGCCCTTATACTGTCTCATGGACTTTATGCGAGATCGGTGGCGTTGGCAGTCAGCTTCAAACTGCGGTTCTCAAAATTTTCTCAACTGTGTTTCGCGAAAAGTTCATCTTCCCTCCAGGAAAGGGTGTCCACCCACACTGGTGGACAAGGGCTTATCGTTCCCCTCCCATCAGGCTCCCAGGGAAAAGGAAAAATACAGTGTTGTCAGGTGTTTTTCTTTCAAGACAACGCATTAAAAGTCGTAGTCCTGTTTTAACAGGATCGAAACAGGAGCGTTATTATTGCTACTCTCAAGTAGCCATTCGTCTTCCAGTATATTAAAATACTCCATACCCAGGTCTATGATTGCTGGCATCAGTGGATATCCCGTAGAAAGAAGACTTTTTGATGTATTCAAGGCTTTCCTTTACACTCTGGGGAGCAATAACTCCTTTCACTAAGGCTGACACTTTAGTTCTTGCTGAACTAAACTTTTTTGCAATGGAAGAATCATCAAACATAATGCTATTAAGCTTATTAGTACAATCACTAGATATCTAAGTTTGGTGATGTTTTACCGTGTGGTAGGCTAGTGTAAGCTCGGCTGCTTTAACTTACGTCTCTTCACTTGACTGATGTTTCACAAAATAACTTTGTAGAGTTTTACTGCAGCTCGATGCACTGTATCTGTTAATGTGTTTCTTTGACCTGCTGTGATCAACTATGTCGGAACGTCCACCATGACTTATACTAATAAAACAATTACATACGGAAAACTCTGCGTCGTAATCAAAACGACCTTTCTTAATGAAATTCCATTCCTTGGAATAACAGTCACTGAACTTGCAGGCACGTTTCGGCATTGCGTTTCACAGTACTGCAGCAATAATACCACTAATATGAGAAAAAACTATTGCAGTTTGTCTGACAAAACATCAACTACTACACTGTTCTGACACTGAGTGTATAAGTGGCGCGACAATCGGACGGTTTCATAGCTCTACAATGATACAACTTACTAATTGTTGGCCAAAGTACCGCTCAAAGTAAATTATTACTTGAGTGTATCAATACTGATACTGTGATTACTAGTATGGGACAATGGAGGTTTTAGACAGATAAACTAAAATATATTAATTTCTTGTGTTGTATTTCCTTTAATATAGCGAAATCCCAAAAATTTGAGAAAGTTTCACGAAATGTATTTACAAACTGAATTCCGGGACTTTTGAGCGTCCCGAAACAAATTTTCGGGACACCGGAACACAGGAATGAAAACCGGAACAATCCCGGTTTTCCGGGACGTTTGGTCATACTATCCTGATGCCAAGTTCCACAGAGTCTATAGTAGGAGCAATGTAGCGGAGGGCGGTAGATTTAGTGCCGTGTATTTCAGAGTACCGCATCTACATTATGTCTAACAGCATTCAATGAAAAATAACCAATAAATCCGCAAGGTGTCGAAAGTTATGGTGTTCACGTGCTCTTGGCCTCTTACATAACAGCCGCCACTGGATGTTATATACCCTCCATGGTCCTTAGAAAACCAAAAAAAGGGACAGATTTGATGTCTTTTTCTCCTTGTTGCTCCAGTTTATTATGCTACAGACGCTGCCCTTTTTAAAAACTATTCCACATTTCGCTTTCACAAGATCCCACCAAACTCAACAGTATCACTTGCTTGTGGCTTGACGCGCTGCTACCGCAGTGGATAACAGGAGACGGAATGTCGCGTACGACGGTACCGGGCACTACACATTGAAGTTTGGATAGTTTAGCTCGAGCCCCCACGTGCTATGGCACGAAAATATATATACTTCTTACACTTTGAAACGTCCCCCTAGAAAAATTAATGAATTACTGTGCTGATAAACCTCTTACGTTATTTGATTTTCAAACAGCTGAGCAGAACTGAACGTGCACAGACATTTCTCTCTTTACTTATTCTGATCAACACTAAACTGACACACAATATTTTTAGTGGAACGCAATCTGACTTTCAATAAGCCCTACAAAAGAATGGCCCTGACTAATAATAACTTATACCTTTCATGAATCACTTACCTTACAAAAATCTTCGTTACTCGAACTACTGCAATGCAGCGAGCGCCAATACTGCCAGCTAAATACAAGATTCTAACTGCTGGAGGCACTAACTACTGATAGGCATAGTCAGCAAATGAAAGATTTTGGTAGAGAACAAACAATGCATTTACCTTAATAATGTTCAAAAGTCATCATCAGTTCATGACATCCAGTCTTACAAATTTACTCTTTCTGATGGACACACGTCCAGATTGTCCGCTCTCAAAACTCTGCCATCTCTCTTCCGACATCCACCACTGCTGGCGGCTCACCTCCAACTGCGCAACGCTACGCGCTGTTCACATCCAGCTGCCCACCACCACAATAGCAAATATTCCAACAATGCAAACCAGCCACAGACTGCACACAGCACAGTCAGTGATTTTCATAGAGAGCGCTATGTGGCGTTACCAACATATAAACCTAAACAACCTACTTACAACTTAGCTTAATTGAGCGGCCCAGAGATGTGGCTGGTCTCAATGTTTGGCTACGTTTTTCGTCATAGGGTGCCAGCTCACACCTGTTGAAAAATCAATTTTTAAGCTGAAATAAAATATAACAAAACAATGCAGGCAGCTATTGCGGTGAAATTTAAAATACTGAGTCACTCACGTTGATTTATAATTTGAACAAGTAGTTTACCTTTCTCCAATATATTCACTAAACACTTAAAATGGAGTTTGAGGGGTTCTTACGTAAGAGAGGCCGTTCTTAACTGATGCTACAACACTTCACTATAAAATTCACATGTCGCGATCACGGCACTAGACGGTCTGTTCACAGTTCACAAACTGCACTCTTGTCTGGTGTCCTAAACCATTATACTGCGCTCCACTTGATCGCTTTCGAACGTCGCTACATACGTACTTGTCCCTGAACGTGGCTACCAACCCATTACTACCCCCAGATGGACGGCACTCCGGATCTTAGCGTCGCTCAGAACCAACCGTCCAGTCATCAAAGATGGCCGCCCTATGCACCCTCGAAACGACTGCCTGACTCAAAACAATGTTTGACAAAAAGAATTACGGATATTCTAAAATTAAACACAAGAACATGTATGATACATTGAAAAATTTGGAAAATTTCCGTGCAATAACAATTTAAGGTCCAATTTTCTGTATCTGCCACCGTATTCTGTATTTTCTGCCACCTTTTTTTCGCAAATAGTGTTCTTGTGGCGTGATACTACTTTTCCCGGATTTTTGATACTTAACATAAATAAACAAATAAAAATATATACTTAATTACTCATCTACCTCTTTAAACCTTAGAGTGCTGCCGCTAGTTTCGTCTCTTTAAATTTATTCATTACCAAAAACACAGTTTCTCTCAGTCGAATCCCATATTCCGAGCCCGCATCTCGCGGTCGTGCGGTAGCGTTCTCGCTTCCCACGCCTGGGTTCCCGGGTTCGATTCCCGGCGGGGTCAGGGATTTTCGCTGCCTCGTGGTGGCTGGGTGTTGCTTGATGTTCTTAGGTTAGTTAGGTTTAAGTAGTTCTAAGTTCTAGGGGACTGATGACCATAGATGTTAAGTCCCTTAGTGCTCAGAGTCATTTGAACCATTTTGAACCATATTCCGACCTTTCACTCAAAAACGTACACACTATGCTAAATCGCCTATGATTATTCGATGCGGCCCTACTAGCCACATCTGTAGCCACTTCGTTTATATTAATCGGCCAAAGCATTGCTGAGATATTAGGTTTTGAACGTTCATAAATTTACAACTTTTTAGACAACAATAACTTTTAAAATATTACATATTTTTGTGGCGCGTCTAGATAATTTAGCTGTTCATATTTTTCTGTCCATGAGTGCCAACTCGCATCTCCGTATCACTCTTACTTTTGTTTTTATCAGTTTTTCTCTGGAATACAAGTTCCTCCAAGCGCGAGAACGCGGCCGTACGAGCCCTGCCGAGCGCTCTGGTTTTTCCAAGGCCGCGTAAACGCTTGCCGCTCGCCACGGCCACGTAGCCACCGCCATCCACGTGCTCTGCGGCGGGAAACTGTCTCTCCCCACAGCTTGTACGCTCACATGCAACTGTGATGTTAAACTGTGGTTCGCTCTTCAGATGCGCCTAGCATTCTACCAGCGATCTGGGAGATAAACAGTAAACATTTGTTTTAACATGTAATAAAATGTAAAATTCTTAGTAGATACGTTTAGTCGGCTGTTGCAGGTAGTGAGCCTCTAAATACAATACCTGAACAAAAGTGTCCGGACAGTAATACGGGTTGTGACCAACATTGCAGGTTTATGACAGCACGAACTCTGCTAGGGACACTTTCAACGAGGTGTCTGAATGTCTGTCAAAGATTGGTGCCCCATTCTTACTCAAGAGCTGAATGCAGAGAAGGTAGTGATACCAGACACTAGCGTTTGGAGCGAAGCCGACTTTTTGACTCATCCCACAGGAGTTTCACAGGGTTCAGGTAGAGACTCTGGCCAGACCAGGCAAGTTCGATAACGGTACTGTCCACAAACCATTGCCTGACAAACGCCGCCCTTTATGGCCCGGAACGCACCAAGTCAGGCTGATACACTTTTCGTCGTCGAACTGTTTGTAACATTATGGAGATTGTATCGGTTGATTCAGTAAAACTTTCTAGTTCATCTTTACGATCTGTTCGAACTGTTCACACAATATTTCGACAGATAACATTTGTAGACACCCTACAATTTCTATAGACAAGAAATATGGGATGGATTTAACAGATTACCCAAAATTATCTGCAATGTAGACTTACAACCAAATTTGCAATCACACTGTTACCAAGAAAAGATAAATTTTTGCAACAGACAAAACGCATATTACATGTAAACAAACCTCTGAGCACTGACATCACAGAAATAGCCATGTTAATTTCAATAACGAATCAGAAGCAGTATTGTTAAATTATTAATTAAATCATCTTTTGGAACTTTATATCTTATCCGAAAACTTACGAGACAGAGACACTCAAATGCTTCCTAGTTTTTCTTAGCTTTATCGCAAATAGAAAATAGCTAAATTTGAAACATGAAAATTGTTTCGTAATTTTGAATTAAAAAGCATCATTGATTCACAAAATTGTTCACGCCAAAATTACTTTTATTATTTGAAAATCCTGATATGGGATATAAAACAGACGTAACCTATTTGTAGAAAAATACAAAACTGCAAAACGCCTGTTTGGCAATCAGAGTGGAAAAGATGCCAAAGTCAAATTAAGTATACCATTGTCAACACAATGTAAACATCATATTCTCGTAAATAATTACCAGTAGTTGCCGTGAGCGTTATACCTGTAAGTTTAACGTTTATCTAGTTTTTGTAGTAGTATGAACCTGTGTCAAAAGCTTGTAGACCAAATCCAGAATAACAACTCCAGCCTGAACCTGGAGGTTTTACGAGGTCTTTGACGTCTCGAGACAGACGACGCACTTGGTTGTCAGGGATGGAAGAAAGAGGACGTGTTTTGAGGATCGCTCTAAAAACTGTTGTCATCACTAATACATGTGAATATAGTAACTAGTAGTGAAAGCTTAATCAGAATTTGGAAGTAAAATTTCTGGTGGAAAATGGCGTCATGGTCAAGACTTTTTATTTAAAGACAAACGTCAAACCTCTTATCAAAACCTATTTTATAAACTTGCTCAAGAAGCACCAGCAGCAGCAGCTTGGAAGACAGCTCCCAAAACTCCAAAAACACCGTGAAGTACAAATTAATTGAGCTACGCCTCCTTCTCTTTGTCCAAATTTAAATACTTTAGAGTATAAGACGAGTACTTGAATCTGATCATACCCGAAAGGTATTAGGACAGGTGCATGGAAGTGCCGTTAGACGTTCCTCTACTGTACGTAATACAGCGTGCTGTAAAATGTCGTCATGTCCTTCCGCTCTTAGCGCTTTCTTAAACACAACAAGGGGACCACACTCTTAACACGAAAAACAGCCCCGTACCCTCCACAATTCACTGGTGGCACTGCAAATGAAATCAGGTAACGCTCTCCAGGCTTTGGTCAAACCCAAATCCTTCCATCGGACTGCCACGCAGTACAGCGCGATTCGTCATTCAAATCACTTGTTTACAGACATTGACCGTCGAACGTCGTCGCTCTTTACACAACCTCAAGCGTCGCTTTGCAATGACTACAGAAATGTCTGACACACTCAATCACTGGAACCCATTCTTTTCAACTCCACACGGACAGTAACTGTGCTAGCTGGACTCTGTTAGCACTTCGGAACACACGACAGATTCTGTCGACTGATTTCCTACACTTTTTACATCCGCCCTCCACGACATGAGGTCTGCCTGGTCTTGCTTTGACCGTGGTTTTTACTTCGCGTTTCCTCTTCACAATCACATCACCAGCAATCTGCATGGACAACTTTGGAGATGTTGGGGTATCCCAGATGGGTTTGTCGCTCAGGTGCCATCCAGTGAGTACTGTAAGTAGGCTGTTTAGGTTTTTATGTTGGTAACGCCACGTAGCGCTCTGTATGAAAATCACTGACTGTGCTGTGTGCAGTCTGTGGCTGGTTGGCATTGTTGGAATATTCGCTATTGTAGTGTTGGGCAGCTGGATGTGAACAGCGCGTAGTGTTGCGCTGTTGGAAGTGAGCCGCCAGAAGTGGTGGATGTGGGGAGAGAGATGGCAGAATTTTGAGATCGGACGATCTGGACATGTGTCCGTCAGGAAAACGAAATTTGTAAGACTGGATGTCATGAACTATGTAATGACTTTGAACACTATTGAGGTAAATACATTGTTTGTTCTCTAGCAAAATCTTTCATTTGCTGACTATGCCTATCAGTAGTTAGTGCCTCCCGTAGTTAGAATCCTTAATTTAGCTGGCATTATTGGCGCTCGCTGTATTGCAGTAGTTCGAGTAACGAAGATTTTTGTGAGGTAAGTGATTCATGAAAGGTATAGGTTATTGTTAGTCAGGGCCATTGTTTTGTAGGGATTATTGAAAGTCAGGTTGCGTTGCTCTAAAAACATTGTGTGTCAGTTTAGTTGTGATCAGAATAAGTAAAGAGAGAAATGTCTGAGTACGTTCAGTTTTGCTCAGCTGTTCGAAAATCAAATAACGTAAAGAGTTTACCAGCACAGTAATTCATAATTTTTTCTAAGGGGAGGTTTCAACACTTATGCAAAACTTTCTGCATTGTTGATTGTGGCATTTCCAAGCCCCTGGCCGCCGCAGGCTTTTATGCAAACACCTGGATTATTTTATTCACGTTGGCGTCTGGAACATATGGGAAACCTACCCCTGTTTATCGAGAACAGTAGCTTTTTCTGTAAATGACGTGTACCAAGCTTCGAGGTCTGGCCACAAAATTTTCCTGCGCCTACCTTTAATTTACATGGTCCCCTTCGAAATTCTCTCCACAACGCCGTATCCACCTCCGGAAGCAGCCTTGGTACACCTGTTGCTGGTGGCGCGAAGCGCCGTCTGCAAATTTTCTTTTATCCCTTCTACCGTTTCAAATCTTCGTCTTTCCAACCTGGTTTTCAGCTTTGGAAGTAACTCCACAGGAGTCAGGTCTGGAGAGTATGCAGGACGAGGCAGCACAGTGATTTCGTCTTTTGTGCAAGATTCACACACCAACAGGGATGAATGTCCGGGTACTATGAATTGTCTCACCTCATTTAAGAACGTTTCCTTATTACATTTTCTTGCAGGCGTCGCAACACGTCCTGATAGTACCATCGATTAACAGTTTTTCCCTGTGCCAAAAATTGACGATGATCTAATCCTTCAAAGTCAAAGAAAATAATGAGCAAGGCTTGTAAGTAGGCTGTTTAGGTTTTTGTGTTGGTAACGCCACGTAGCGCTCTGTATGAAAATCACTGACTGTGCTGTGTGCAGTCTGTGGCTGGTCGGCATTGCGGCATTGTTGGAATATTCGCTATTGTAGTGTTGGGCAGTTGGATGTAAACAGCGCGTAGCGTTGTGCAGTTGGAAGTGAGCCGCCAGCAGTGGTGGATGTGGGGAGAGCGACGGCAGAGTTTTGAGTGCGGACGATATGGACGTGTGTCCGCATCGTATCGTCCGCTCTCAAAACTCTGCCATATATATGAATTTTGAACATTATTAAGGTAAATACATTGTTTATTCTCTATCAAAATCTTTCATTTGCTAACTACACCTATCAGTAATTAAAATCTTATATTTAGCTTGCAGTATTGGCGCTCGCTGTATTGCAGTAGTTCGAGTAACGAAGATTTTTGTGAGGTAACTGATTCATGAAAGGTATAGGTTATTGTTAGTCAGGGCCATTCTTTTGTAGGGATTATTGGAAGTCAGATTGCGTTGCGCTAAAAATATTGTGTCAGTTTAGTGATGATCAGAATAAGTAAAGAGAAAACTGTCTGAGTACGTTGAGTTTTGCTCAGCTGTTTGAAAATCTAATAACATAAGCGTTTTTCCAGCACTGTCATTCTTTACGTTTAAAGGGGAAGTTTCAGGCTTTGACATCTGATCTGTCCTGGCGAGCTTTTGTTGGTCTTGGAGGACCTTTCCCGAACCATTTTGAAGATTGAACCTTGATCTCGAGAGTCTCATCACCAGTTATGATTCTCTTAAGAAACATCTAGTTCTCATTTGCGCGGTCTGAAAGCTCTTTACTGATTGCGAGGCGAAATCTTTCTGGTCTTGACTCACGAGCCTTGGGACGAACTTGACGGCGACACGATGCATTCAAAGATGCTGTATCAGGATTACATGACGTGATCCAACGGAAATGTTACATTCTTCTGCAATCTCTCGGACAGTCAGTCTTCGACTGACACGCACAGTTTCGCTGACGTTTCTGACATGAACGTCGTCGGTAGACGTCGAAGGGCGTCCTGAACAGGCGTAATCTTTAAATTCCTTCCGGTCCTTTTTAAACCGCCAAAACCTTTCGTAATACCGAGTACGGCTTATGCACACATCACCGTAGGCTTTCTTCATCATCTAGTGTGTCCCTGTACAGGTTTTCTTGAATTTTAGGTAAAATTTAACGAGACGCGTCGCTCCTCTAACACTGCCATCTCGCAATTCGTAGCTCATTAGGGCGGTGATCCCTTCCACACTATGTGGGGAAAGTTTCGTTGGACTTCGGTATCAGACTTCGTCTCTACGAACCACGCTATACGCTGTGCTGTTATTCTACGGAACTCACTTTTGTCTAATATCTGGAGCATCCGGAAAATAAAAAATCTTTGTGAGTTATCTTGTCTTATGTAGAAAACCAGTTGTTATACAATATAGTTTTAAAATTATCAAAATCTTCAATTGTAAAGACAATTTACGAAAATAATATATTGCTCAGTAATATTAAGGAATTTAAGTTATCAGAAGATCCTTTAGAATATGTTCCTTACAGATTTAAATAATAACAGTGAATTTCCTTGGAACTGGTGATATCAGGTAAAGTTTTTCAAACAGGTAGTAGCTGCACCTTGACATGCGGGTTAGCTCCATACACTGTAGCAGAATTTTGGAGACTTGGCTTCATTACAACGTTTATGGGCTTCTAGAAGGCTAACCTAGGTGATCCTAAGGCAGTTGTACAAACCTCAGTATGATCTTTAACGTTCCTCTGATTACGAGAAGGGGGAATCAAGAGGCTAACTGGACCTTTGGAATTGCTTTCTCTACATTTCTCTATTGTGTTTTGACACATCATTAATCGAAGTTTAATACTAATGAACTAAAGACAGGTAGCGTTAAAGACCATTATTTGTTCCTGGTATTGGCAATACAATCCACTGTAATAAAAGTATGCTACATTTGTAAATGTCGCGCTACAAATGCAACAGAAAACGCTAACAGAAATGTCATCATGTAGCGAGAGTTTCAGTAACAGGTAGATGAAATAAGGGCGCGAAATATATGTCTTTATTTCCAGTTGCCAGCGCGTTCCTTTCTTGCTAACGGCGTTTGCTTGATAATCTGTTGTTTGCAAGTTTTTATTTTGTTACTTAAGGTTAATTTGAGGCACAACATGTGCATCAGACCCAACTGAGAATAAATATTTCTAGACATAAACGAAGTATACAAAAAATCGGTAGGTACTCGAAAACTGGAGAGCACTGGTAACAACTCACTCCGCGCGGCAGCGTGAAAATCACTTGCTGCTGATACGTTGGACCAAACAAAAGAACTTACAGAGACAGTAGTACTCCAAGATGAGCCTCATTTTAATTAAAACTGCAGAATTCAGCCATGAGGTAAATAAAGTTGGCCACCTACCTCTGGGGTAGAGAGGTAAATAGCGCAACCACTGCGGCGTCAGAGGATGTGAAAGGGGGAATGTTTCATTGCTCGTCTTCCATTACTGACGACTCACGAGCCGGTGCAACTCATATCATTCAGCAGCTGTCGTATACATTTTGACACAGAAGTAACACGGATTCGATAATGTCCATTACGATTATCTTCAAATGAGGTATATATGTACAGCAACGAATATGAAATTACGGCTGTGATTCTTGAAATTTTCCCGGAATAGAGAGTACTCCATTAAGTTTCAAGATTGCAGACGGATTACGTTGTCTTCTCGCCAAGATATTTCGGCTGACAACCATTCAGCCATCTTCAGGTGAGTGTTGTGCAACAGAGGTTGTATCTCCAGCGCAAAACACTCACCTGAAGATGCCTGAATGGTTGTCAGTCGAAATATCGTGCCAAGATGACGATGTAATCTGGCCGCAACCCCGAAATGTCATGGAATAAATTAAGGCTGTTGTAATGCAACCCTTTATTTTACAGGTCCGCCATGATTACACAAATTTTTACACTTCTGTATTACCCGTTTCGGCTACTGCCATCTTCAGATCATAAAATATTCTGATGTAGTATCAACGTGAAGCTAAACATGTAGGTACATAGCAAGCTCGTACTCTGTTACATTTTCTAAGTGTCCTACCAATAAAACGCAGTCTTTGGTTAGCCTTCCCCTCAACATTTTCTATGTGTTCCTTCCAATTTAAGTTGTTCGTAATTGTAATTCCTAGGTATTTAGTTGAATTTACGGCCGTTAGATTTGACTGATTTATCGTGTAAGCGAAGTTTAACGGATTCCTTGTAGCACTCATGTGGATGTCCTTACACTTTTCGTTATTTAGGGTCACTTGCCAATTTTCGCTCCATACAGATATCTTTCCTAAATCATTTTGCAATTCGTTTTGATCTTCTGATGACTTTACTAGTCGATAAACGACAGCGTCATCTGTAAACAACCAAAGACGGGTGCTCGGGTTGTCTCCTAAATCGTTCACATAAATGAGGAACAGCAAAGGGCCTATAACACTACCTTGAGGAACACCAGAAATCACTTCTGTTTTACTCGATGACTGATGATACACAAGATAATTTTTATCGCGAAATGGAACAGAAAAGTTCCACCTGATCCCGGTACAACTGCAGAAAATGATCAGTAATAGCACTCGAATGACCAGTACTAACAGACCCTACTCCACATTCAGTTTGTCACATATGTCAACTTTTAGCTTTTACTGTTTCCTGCGTCTGCTAACTCGTGAGCACTTTTGCTAACGTGATCTGTGCCCAACAGTCGATGCGTGAGAGAAAGAATATCTTTGCTCTCTCTCGATGGGTAGTATGAGTTACGTTCTTTGGCGAGCAGTGCCTCGGCCAATAAGAGATCAGTGTGACCTGGGTGTTACGTTTAGCAGTATGGCAGCGTCTCCGAGGAGCTGGTTCCGAATGAAACGGAGTGAGAGTCTTGGTATGTGTCTAGTCCGATGTACGTAGGCGGAGAGGTTGGTTGGAGTTTCTGGGTTTGTTATGTGCAAACTTGCAACGAGATTTGCTCCCCGCATTCTCTGATCACGAGTTTTGAGATAATGCACTACGTATACACGGTGGTCAGAGAGACAGTCTGAAACGTTTGTAAGGGTTTTGCAGGGTAGGTTGTCCAGAGAAATAGTAGTTAACAAAAAGTCCGATACGTTGTGGCATTTCCAAATTAACATTGAAGTTAGCCAATGAGGATGCTGCACGCAGAATTCAAGCTGTTCGCCACAGACGGTGTCGCCAAACCTGTTCTTCGTTTGGTTTCCTAAAACCGAACAAGAGAGATACAGAAAAAGTGGTCGTTGGGCGGTAACAGGGATCGAACCCGAGCCATAGGCTGAGGAGTCGCGTGCTCCATTATGTATCTACATCTACATCCATACTCTGCAAGCCACCTGACGGTGTGTGGCGGAGGGTACCTTGAGTACCTCTATCGGTTCTCCCTTCTATTCCAGTCTCGTGTTGTTCGCGGAAAGAAGGATTGTCGGTATGCTTCTGTGTGGGCTCTAATCTCTCTGATTTTATCCTCATGGTCTCTTCGCGAGTTATAAGTAGGAGGGAGCAATATACTGCTTGACTCCTCGGTGAAGGTATGTTCCCGAAACTTCAACAAAAGCCTGTACCGAGCTACTGAGCGTCTCTCCTGCAGAGTCTTCCACTGGAGTTTATCTATCATCTCCGTAACGCTTTCGCGATTACTAAATGATCCTGTAACGAAGCGCGCTGCTCTCCGTTGGATCTTCTCTATCTCTTCTATCAACTCTATCTGGTACGGATCCCACACCGCTGGGCAGTATTCAAGCAGTGGGCGAACAAGCGTACTGTAACCTACTTCCTTTGTTTTCGGATTGCATTTCCTTAGGATTCTTCCAATGAATCTCAGTCTGGCATCTGCTTTACCGACGATCAACTTTATATGATCATTCCATTTTAAATCACTCCTAATGTGTACTTCCAGATAATTTATGGAATTAACTGCTTCCGGTTGCTAACCTGCTATTTTGTAGCTAAATGATAAGGGATCTATCTTTCTATGTATTCGCAGCACATTACACTTGTCTACATTGAGATTCAATTGCCATTCCCTGCACCATGCGTCAATTCACTGCAGATCCTCCTGCATTTCAGTACAATTTTCCATTGTTACAACCTCTTGATACACCACAGCATCATCTGAAAAAAGCCTCAGTGAACTTCCGATGTCATCCACCAGGTCATTTATGTATATTGTGAACAGTAACGGTCCCATGACACTCCCCTGCGGCACACCTGAAATCACTCTTACTTCGGAAGACTTCTCTCCATTGAGAATGACATGCTGCGTTGTGTTATCTACGAACTCCTCCATCCAATCACACAATTGCTCTTACTTTGTTCATTAAACGACTTTGGGGAACTGTATCGAACGCCTTGCGGAAGTCGAGAAACACGGCATCTACCTGTGAACCCGTGTCTATGGCCCTCTGACTCTCGTGGACGAATAGCGCGAGCTGGGTTTCACACGACCGTCTTTTTCGAAACCCATGATGATTCCTACAGAGTAGATTTCTAGTCTCCAGGAAAGTCATTATACTCGAACACAATACGTGTTCCAAAATTCTACAACTGATCGACGTTAGAGATATAGGTCTATAGTTCTGCACATCTGTTCGACGTCCCTTCTTGAAAACGGGGATGACCTGTGCCCTTTTCCAATCCTTTGGAACGCTACGCTCTTCTAGAGACCTACGGTACACCGCTGCAAGAAGGGGGGCAAGTTCCTTCGCGTACTCTGTGTAAAATAGAACTGGTGTCCCATTGGGTCCAGCGGCCTTTCCTCTTTTGAGCGATTTTAATTGTTTCTCTATCCCTCTGTCGTCTATTTCGATGTCTACCATTTTGTCATCTGTGCGAAAATCTAAAGAAGGAACTACAGTACAGTCTTCCTCTGTGAAACAGCTTTGGAAAAAGACATTTAGTATTTCGGGCTTTAGTCTGTCATCCTCTGTTTCAGTACCATTTTGGTCACAGAGTGTCTGGACATTTTGTTTTGATCCAGCTACCGCTTTGACGCAAGACCAGAATTTCTTAGGATTTTCTACCAAGTCAGTACATAGAACTGTACTTTCGAATTCATTGAACGCCTCTCGCATTATGAAAACAGCTGACACTTATTCTATCTGGCGAGCCGCTTGAAATTGCACGTGAAACGGCCAAACTGGTTAACTTCAATGCTATTTAACCTGGAAATGGAGAAATGTGTCGAAAGTTTTTCTTAACAATTATTTGTCAGCACAATGTACCCTGCCACTCTTATGCTTTTCAGACAGTTTCTTATTACTCTGTATATCACATCCGAATCATAGGCGAACTATATAAATCTCTTCCTTCTTTTTTTGTATATCTTATTCCTCTCGAAGCTTATGAAGTTAATGAAGACACTAAGAAAAATTTCTTGGTGATGTGTGGGAGTATTGAATACTTTGTGAGCAACTTTTTGTTATGCAATGGCGAATGACGCCCCGTGTTTCAAGCGGAAGTATTTGTGGTCTTCCGTGTACTAACAGCTTGTAATCTTATCCTCCCACATAGCACCATTAAAGTTTTCTTAGTGTCTTCATTAGCTTCAAATGCTTAAAGAGGCATAAGATATACAAGAGAAAAACTTTTTACTTATCTTCATATTCTCTTGTTGTTGGCTCCAGGTTTTGCATATAGGGGTATATTCTTGTGGCTGAAATTTTAATTTAACGTTGTGGGTCCTGATGACCAAATAACTGATGAGGCTTTGCCTGTTATTCTTAAATTTTATTTTTGTCGCATTTTTGAATATCACACCGTCTTTAAAATTTCCACTTAATATTCTAAATGACATTGTTAGTGTCGCTCCTAAATAAATACGTCTGTCTCCATCACAGGCATACTCACTACTATTTACATTCTGCGGTACTCACAATATTCCAAAGAGTTTAAAAAGCAGAAGAGTTTACAAAATTTCTTGACAAAAAGAAGAATGGTTCAATTGGCTCTGAGCACTATGGGACTTAACATCTGAGGTCATCAGTCCCCTAGAACTTAGAACTACTTAAACCTAACTAACCTAAGGACATCACACACATCCATGCCCGAGGCAGGATTCGAACCTGCGACCGTAGCAGTCGCGCGGCTCCGCACTGAAGTGCCTAGAACCGCTCGGCCACCGCGGCCGGCCAAAAGAAGAATCTTCGCTAAAAAGTATCATTATTTTGTAAATGAGTCCAGAAATAAATTTTATAAGTATCGTCAGATTGAGCAATTAGTAACAGGAATTTTAAATATGCCAGATATTTCGTAACTTCAAATATTTCTAAGAGAAGAATGATTTTAACTGTACGTATAAAGTGAACAAAATAAATTTCTTTTTATACATTGTAGTCTGAAATATAATACATCATATACAAAATACGAAATTCAAGATTAATTCTGGTATCGACTACTTCTATAGAAAAAGGTTATGTTAGAAAAGGGTGTCCCATTACAAGCTGCATTTTGAGTTGGTATAATTAGTAGTTTGAGATCGGTGTCTTGGAATTTATGTGTTTTGCCACTATTAAACTGTTAGCTGAAATTTCATTGTTCTGTTTAATATGCCATGTGCTCATGGACTTTACAAATTGGCTTACATTACGGATTCCATTATGATCATTTGCCTTCAGCAAAAGTATTTATTTACTGAGAGTTTCCTGCACAATCAGCAGTAATTTACTCAACAACAAGATTATTAGTAGCATTTTCGTCTGAATACTTGGAGTTTCAAACTGTAGATTTGTATCGAGATCTTGGTGACAGCTAGCGATGTCTCGGGATACTGCAGTGTTTACTATTGTAAAAGTTTTTGTGGAAAAGAATTTAGGTCATAACTGTGAGGCATGTATGCTCATCCATATGCTTCGTTTGGAAGATGGGACATACACACATTTTGTAAGTCAGGTGATGAACTCGCTGATAGCCGGCCGCGGTGGTCTAGCGGTTCAGGCGCTCAGTCCGGAACTGCGCGACTGCTACGGTCGCAGGTTCGAATCCTGCCTCGGGCATGGATGTGTGTGATGTCCTTAGGTTAGTTAGGTTTAAGTAGTTCTAAGTTCTAGGGGACTAATGACCAGAGATGTTAAGTCCCATGGTGCTCAGAGCCATTTGAACTCGCTGATAGGAAACTTGGTCACTAAATTAGATTTAAATATTTATTACTGTCAATAGAACAACCGTTCCACAAAGTAAATGTCCCCTTGAAACTTGTTATTAAAATGAAGTCAGATAACGACGAACACAATTTCATACATTAAAACGTTCATATTATGAGAGGGTGCTTTACCCAGGGCAATTTTCTAAAGACTTTCTGGCATGTTCTTAGAATTTAAAAACAAGCAGGGCACTTACAATCGTGTACAGAGAACATTGTTCGAGTTCGAAACTTCGTAAATGTGACTAAATGACAGCTGACAGAAATCTTCTTACATATGCCTTTCATAAAATGTCGACCGCAAGTGTTAGAGGATGAGTGTTACAGGAGGTAAGTTCGTAGCAATGCTGAGACAGAGATGGTCAGACAAATAACGATCAGTTCCCACGCTTGTCATAATGACTGGGAGTATTGGTTTCCAATTGGCAACAGGCAGATATCAGGTATTTCAATAATGAATGCCCTGCCGATTTGCGGCACGTGTAGGAAGTATGATAGGTTTGCAATCAGAGTACGACGTCGCGAAAACAATGTACCACTTTTATCTAAGCGATTAGTGAGGGCTGATAAACTGGCAGCTCCTGCTCACTTTGTGCACTGTAACTAGATGCCGATGAATTATTTTCAAGAGCGTATAAGCGTTCTCAAATGAAAAATGTGTATAGCTAAAAAAACCAGTTTATTCACACTAGAAAGTTTAAAAAAGGACTATTCACGACTCTTTAGATTTGTATCACTGTCTTCACAAATTCAATTTCCTGAGTGAGTTTTCTTCAGGTGAAGAGTACATTTTCGCTAATCCACTCATTCTCATTTATAGTAGTCTGCTGTAAAAACGTACTGAGGACGGCAATGAATACGACAGAATATATTTGTCTTTGTGTGCGAGTGTTTTCTAATGTAGAAATATGGCCTCGACTGATCACCCCCTCAATGTAAGGAAATTTAACAATCTGAAATGATACAGCACGTTTATAACTATCAATGTATGTCTGCTACGAGGAAGGGGCACTGCCAGTTGAATTAATAAAAAGTAAAACTATTAACATACTTAAGAAAGACAATGTCAATGATTGTTTAAATTATGACCCTTGACATTACTAAATCACACTTCAATAATTCTACTCATCATTTTTAAGCGATAAATAAAAGCTAAGATTAAACAACATTTAGCGGGAGACCAACTGAGATTTATGAAAGAAAAACGAATTAGGAAAAGTACAATGATCTTGGAAAGAAGAAATGAGTTAAACAGGAAAACGTATGCCACATCCATTGACTTAGAAAATGTTTTCGACAGAATTAACTGGAGGATAGTATTTGGAAAAGCGAATAAAACTGGAATAGACTGGAAAGATAAAGGACTCATAATCTATACAACGAAAAACACGGTACGGAAACAGATATCTGTGGCACAATGAAGGAGGTTATCGTCTCTCTCGAAATATATTTAATTACAGAAAGTACGACACATACGGATGAAAATTAATGATAAACAAATACATTGAATTCAATTTACTGATAATATAGTAAGCAGTTTCTCAAAATGACCCGAACTAAGTGGCTGTCTAAAACATTAGACAAATTTTTAACGCAAACGAAAATAAAATAATGGTTGTAGATAAATCGAAGAGAGAAGTAAGGGCAAATACTAAGATAGGAAAAAAAAATTATAAACGAATTATGCTACTTGCGAGGTGCAGTAATAGATGGCAGCAGAAGTATGATGGATTTTAAAAGAAGAATTGCAATGACTACACAAGCCTTCACAAATAAGAGTAATTTATTAACAAATAGCCACCTTAACATAACGACAAGAAAGAAATCTATCAAGGTATTCATTTGGTGGACTTCATGCTATGTTTTGTGTATATAGACTGAAACCGCTTCAATCATACACATAAAAGCATATCTGTATGAGAACAGTAAAGTCTCTGAAATTGCGTCATTTCAGTTGTTTAAGCTGTGTTTTGTAGAGTGTGGGCTCGAGAAACAAGAAAAGAAAAAAGCTACTTTTGTTTTACGTGTTCAGTATCCTTCTGTGTGGAGTTGAGTCATGGACATATACCGCGGTAGTTGGTAAGAAACTGAAGGTATTTTAAACTTGGGCGTATCTAACGATATTAAGGATACCATGGATAGATAGTCACCAATGTTGCAATACTGCGGCGTATGGACTTCTCAGTACCATCAAGAGAAGAAAACTCTTCTACTTTAGCCATATAATGCACTTACCTAACATCGTGTAGGGTCCTCGCGAGAACGCAGAAGTGCAATACGAAGCAGCATGGACTGGACTAATGTCTGAGGTAGTGCTGGAGGGAACTGACACCATGAATCCTGCAGTGCTGTCCATAAAGCCGCAAGGGTACGAGGGGGGTGGATCCGTTCTGAATCGCACATTGCAAGACATCCCATATATACTCAATAATGTCCATGTCTGGGGAGTCTGGTGGCCGGCGGAAGTGTCTAAATTCAGAAGAGTGTTATTGCAGCCACTCTGTAGCAAATTCTAGAATTTTAGGGTGTCGCATTGTACTGCTGGAATTGCCCAAGGCCGTCGGAATACACAATGGACATGAATGGATGCAAGTGTGTATGTGTCACCTATCATAGCCGTATCGAGACGTATAAGGGGTCTCATATCACCCCAACTGCAGACGCCTACACCACTGCAGAGCCTCTACCAGCTTGAAAAGTCCAATATCACCCCAACTAAAGAAGCCCCACACCATTAAAGAGCCTCCACCAGCTTGAACAGTCCCCTGCTAACATGCAGGGTCCATGGATTCATGAGGTTGCGTCCTTACCCATACACTCCATCCGCTCGATACAATTTGAAACGCGACTCGTCTGACCAGGCAACATGTTTCCACTCATCAACAGTCCAATGTCGCAGTTGACGAGCGCGGGAGAAGGGTAAAGCTTTGTGTCGTGCAGTCACTGTGCCCCGAAAGCCCATATCGATGACATTTCGTTGAACGATCCGCACGCTGACGCTTGTTGATAGCCCAGCATTGAAATCTGCATCAGCTTGCGGACGGGTTGCACTTCCGTCACGCTGAACGAATCTCTTCATTCGTCGTTGGTCCCGTTCTTGCAGGATCTTTTTCCGGCCGCAGCGATGTCGGAGAGCTGATGTTTTACCGGATTCCTGATATTCACGGTACACTCGTGAAATGGTCGTAGGGGAAAGTCCCAACTTCATCGCTACCTCCGATATGCTGTGTCCCATAGCTTGTGCGCCGGCTATAATACCACGCTCAAACTTATTTAAATTTTGATAACCTTCCATTGTTGCAGCAGTAATCGATCTAACAATTGCGGCAGACATTTGTTGTCTTATATAGGCGTTGTCGACCGCAGCACCGCATTCTGTCTATTTACGTGTATCTGTATGGGAATAGGCATGCCAATACCAGTTTCTTTGGCGCTTCAATGTAGAAAGACGTTAATGATCAAGTTGCAAAATAATATTTAGAGACAGAGACAATTCCTCTGGATTTAGTTAATTTCATTAGGAAATTTTAAAAACATACGAAATTCAGATTTTGTTAAAGTACACCCACTCACACACGCAATCACGGGCTATTATTGGCTATCAAGAAAATAAAGAAAACTCGTGCACTGAAGAGTAGCAATATGTTCAAACTTATGGAAATTGGTTAGAAGAATTAAGTTAAACGAGAACAATCACACCAGTATATAATTAACATCGAAAGTACCTTCGCAATACATATATTAACTTACCAATTATTAATAACCCATCCTAATTAAAAAGTAATAGGAATGTGCATAACTGCAACACTAGAAGAAAATTTTGTCTGAAGTAATAATAGAGAGAAGCTCAAGCACCAATCAAAAAGCCCATTTTATGTTTGTAGGAGTTCGTGACACATGTGATATTGTACCTGTACAAAGGCTCTGGAAAGTATAAACGACTCAAACATCAATTACACTTCAGTAAAGGCTCTCCAAAATGTTTATAATGGTTCAAGATAAAGAATAAAACTTGTTAATGTTCTGTCTCAAAGGCTATTTTCAACAAGGATTTGCGTCAAGGCTGTTGGATGCCACCTATGCCCTTGAAAATATATATACCAAAATCTCCAAATGAATTGAAAGTGCAGAGGTACTGATATGAATGAAACCTGATTGTATCCACTGCAATTTCATTACGATAAAGCCGTGATTGTCTACGAAAAAGGTGGTCTAGAATATATGGCACGAAAACTACAGGAAGAGTATAAGCGATGGGGCTTAGAACAGCCAACAAACAAATATCTTCAAGTATGGGCACAGGTATCCAGCATCCAACCCGAACAGAGGTAAGCAGTTTGCAGTAGCTACACATATTTAGCAGTAGAAGTTGATACCGGAAGACAAGAAATTGCAAAATGAATAATTCCGGCTAGAAAACTGACCGCTTGTTTAACCGGAATCCTTTGTGGCACACCGGAAACGAAATAGGAAAGAAACGGAAATACATTGTCTGTGATACTCTGGATAAAAGTTCCTTGTTGAATGGGGCAGAGACGTGGAGAGTTAACAGAGAATAGGAAGAGGGACTTAGAGGCACCGAAATGGATGGATGCAAACGGTCATAGCGATTATCCGGTAGAGAGAAAATCCGTAACGAAGAGGTTCGCTTAAGACAGGGTATAAAAGAGCCATTACGAAGTTAATAATAATTTGATACGGGCATTACCAATGGATGGAGGAACCTAGGTTGCTTAGTAAGACTGCTGTGGATACCACCGAGCTGCAAAAAACGTGGAAGGCCAAAGAAAACTTAGAAAGAAGGAACTGTAAATGCAATGTCAAGAGGCTTTAGACCAGATCGATGGGGACGATAGAGAATCATGGAAACTGGTCACTGGAAAACGCCAGAAGGCGTTCTAAAATCGATACATAATACGCTGCCGGTAAAGGAATTAGTACACATGGAAAGACGACGTCGGTTTTGATCCGATGCCGGCACATGCCACCTGGGGGATAAAAGATGTACTGATGATGGGTTCAACGTCGTCCGCCAACAGATAGCGTAGTGGCATAGCTACCGTAGCCCCATCTGTTTCTACCCTTTAATATAGAGATCGGTCGAACTCGTTCATTTCCGTGAACTACTTCATTCATTACACTCTTTGCCGTGAAGCGTTCAAATGAAGTAGTTCATTCATGAAGTACGGAAGCCTGGCGAAGTTGCCCAGTTCGCCGCTCAGCCGGGACTAAGCTCGCTTCGCCTCGCTCGTGCAATAAAGCTTCGTAATACTTCATAATTTTACCAACAGATGGCCGAACTATGCAGTAACGTGCACGCAAGGTTTTACGCTCTTACAGTGTCTGAGAGTTGAATAGAGCATGGTCGAAGGGGACAAAGGGAAGATAAACAGAGAAACATGTCACATATAAAAAAGGTATTACATTTAATCTTGCTCGACATTTTCTCATGAAGCGCCCAAAAATGTCTTTATCTGCCACGTGAAACCTTATTTGTTGTATTCATGGACTGAAAACTAGGGCTACCAACGAACTTCAGTCCAATTTTATGTTCCTTTTAAAATTTAATGCAAAATAGAATGAGTATGTTTACCGCTGTTACAAAGTCTATATACCTACGTTAAGTAATTATTCAGAAGTTTTCCTGTAGATTTTATTTTTGTTGAGAATAATAACGCTCCAAACTCAAAACGTAAACTGTCACCTGTAGTCATTGGTACGATTTCAGGTAAAATCCCTCTTTATTTTCTTTGGAAAGCAGTTCTTGTGTCTGTTCACTCACATACAATGGCTAGCAACTCGCGATCGCGTAAAAGTAGTGAAATTTGGGGTTTCTTATCCCGATTTAGGTGATGGGAAAGCAAAGTGCAATTGTTGTTCTAAGTGTATTTCATATAAATATACATTTAATCTAGCGCGTCATGTTCGAGTGCTGCATCCAACAGTGCTCCTGCATCTTCCGATATTTCTTGGACAAAAAACCCGGACAATCCGGAACCAACATCAGCAAATGCCAGAAGCGAACAGCAGTTGGTGCCAGAAAATAACTGTATCACTTCATTATCAGACATCAATATCACGGAACATTACCTATGTATTTTCCGAAACCTCTTTCTAACAAAAGAAATCAGGAGTTAGATTTCGCACTTCTGCAGACTGTTGTAAAGGATTATTTGCCCTTCAACATAGTGGAAAGCAAACATTTCCAAAGTTTTGTAGGCAAACTGAATGGTGCTTACAGAATGCCATCTCGGAAGACCATTTCCAATACTCTGCTACAACAACAGTACGCCATGATGAAAGAAATTGTGAGAGTCAAAATTAATTCTGCGGAAGCGGTTGAGCTGACAGTGGATGGGTGGACCTCAACTACAAATAAGAGTTATTTGTCGCAGACAGCACACTACGTTAAAGACCTGGAGCTGGCGTCTTCCCTCCTAGAGTGCTTTAAATACGACGAAAGGCACACGTCAGAAAAACTCTCGGAAGAACTGCTACGTGTCACAAGGGAATGGGGCATTCAAGAAAAAGTCGTGTGTGTTGTCAGCGACAATGCTGCTAATATTGTGGCAGCTATAAGACTCACAGCCTGGAAACACATCCCCTGCTTTGCGCACACACTCAATTTAATTGTTCAGAATGGGCTTCCCCTGCTTTGCGCACACACTCAATTTAATTGTTCAGAATGGGCTTCCGCACATTCAACCCATTCTGAATAAAGTAAAAAAAATTGTTGAAATTTTTAAAAGATGTTCGCAGGCCTGCACGAAACTGAAAAGGATGCAGGAACAGTTAAAAGAGCCAGTTCTGACACTATTACAGGACACTGTTACAAGATGGAATTCAACCTATGATATGCTGCGAAGAATAATCGAGGTTAAAAATTCCCTAATGACAGTTGTCACTTTGAATTATCCGGATCTTCCAAATCTGACTGCAGAGGACATTGCAAGTGTAACACAAGCCTGTGACCTGTTGAAAATTTTCAAAGACTGCACTGAGGAAATGTCAAGTGAAAATGTTGTCACTGCTTGTAAAGTTATACTCCTTAGTCGCTCGTTGAAAAAATGGTGTTGCAGGTTTGTTAATAACACTGAAATTCATGTAGACGTGCAACAGATGGCCGAAAAGTTAGCTGAAGACCTAAAACGACGATTTAGGAATATAGAGGAAAATTCCATTTTCGCGGAAGCAACTGCATTGGATCCCCGGTTCAAATTACATGGTTTTTCTGATAAAAATTCTGCTGAGAAGGTGAAATTAACCCTGATCAGGCACTGTGAGAAATTTGTGACGAACACATCCACTGCTACTGCAATAATCTCAGTTCCAACCACTGAATCTACTTCTAGTCTCTGGCTCGAATTTGATGAAGTGTTTTCCAGGCTGCAGAGTAATCCACACCCGAGAGCTGCTGCAATAGTGGAAGTGGACAAATATTTACAAGAGCCCCTGCTACAGAGACAAGGCAATCCACTTCAGTGGTGGTCTGAACGGCTGTCAGTTTACCCCTCGCTCTTTGAACTTGCAAAAATATGACTGTGTATTGTCGCAACCTCCACGCCATGTGAAAGAGTGTTCTCGAAGGCAGGACACCTTATAACTGACAGAAGAAATCGCCTGACAGGAAAAAAAGTGGAACAAATCATGTTTTTAAACGGAAATCTCTGAACATTCACCAAATCCGTTGATGTTTATTCATAAATATATATTTGTATTTTTTTAAATTTAATTAGGAGAATCCTCAAATTGGCATTTAGTGTAATTATTTCAATAATGTGTACGAGGTAATTCCTACATGTACGATTATCTTTCAAGCGTGGATTCCACACATGCTTCAGTTCCAGATTCACAAGGTAAGCATTTAAGCCTCTTCGTTTGTATTTTAATATTCATTTGTCTGCAAGCGCTGCCAACGGTAGCTTAGCCGTAGACGCGAAGTACAGGGTGGTTCAAAAAGAATACCACAACTTTAGGAATTTAAAACTCTGCAACGACAAAAGGCAGAGCTAAGCACTATCTGTCGGCGAATTAAGGGAGCTATAAAGTTTCATTTAGTTGTACATTTGTTCGCTTGAGGCGCTGTTGACTAGGCGTCAGCGTCAGTTGATGCTAAGATGGCGACCGCTCATCAGAAAGCTTTTTGTGTTATTGAGTACGGCAGAAGTGAATCGACGACAGTTGTTCAGCGTGCATTTCGGACGAAGTATGGTGTTAAACCTCCTGATAGGTGGTGCATTAAACGTTGGTATAAACAGTTTACAGAGAATGGGTGTTTGTGCAAAGGGAAAAGTTCTGGACGGCCGAGAACGAGTGATGAAAATGTAGCACGCATCCAGCAAGCATTTGTTCGCAGCCCAGGAAAATCGACTCGCAGAGCTAGCAGAGAGCTGCAAATTCCACAATCAACTGTATGGAGAGTCCTACGAAAAAGGTTAGTTATGAAACCTTATCGTCTGAGATTGGTTCAAGCACTGTCTGCAGCTGATAAGATTAAAAGAATCGATTTCTGTGATTTTATCCTTGCTCAAATGGAAACAGATGGATCTTTCATTTCAAAGATTGTGTTTAGTGATGAAGCAACTTTCCACACTAACGGGAAAGTCAACCGTCACAATGTCTGTATATGGGGCACTGAGAATCCGCGGGAAACAACTCAGTATGAACGTGACTCGCCTAAGGTGAACGTTTTCTGTGCCATTTCAGCCAATAAAGTTTTTGGTCCCTTTTTCTTCGAAGGTGCTACTGTAACTGGACTACAGTATCTGGAGATGTTAGAGAATTGGCTGTTCCCTCAGCTCGAACAAGAAGCACAGCAGGATGGAGCGCCACCACATTGGCACTTATCTGTCCGTAACCACCTGAACGTCAACTACACGAGGCGATGGATCGGCCGCCAGGCAGCCCGTGACAGAGCACTTCATCACTGGCCTCCAAGAAGCCCTGATCTTACCCCCTGCGATTTTTTCTTATGGGGTATGTTAAGGATATGGTGTTTCGGCCACCTCTCCCAGCCACCATTGATGATTTGAAACGAGAAATAACAGCAGCTATCCAAACTGTTACGCCTGATATGCTACAGAGAGTGTGGAACGAGTTGGAGTATCGGGTTGATATTGCTCGAGTGTCTGGAGGGGGCCATATTGAACATCTCTGAACTTGTTTTTGAGTGAAAAAAAAACCTTTTTAAATACTCTTTGTAATGATGTACAACAGAAGGTTATATTTGTTTCTTTCATTAAATACACATTTTTAAAGTTGTGGTATTCTTTTTGAATCACCCTGTATAACTGCACAAATAGTCGTGGGTAATGGTGTCAGCACTGCAGGAAGCAGCTGACGCTGCACAACGTGTGCACAAAGACCATATACACTCCTGGAAATTGAAATAAGAACACCGTGAATTCATTGTCCCAGGAAGGGGAAACTTTATTGACACATTCCTGGGGTCAGATACATCACATGATCACACTGACAGAACCACAGGCACATAGACACAGGCAACAGAGCATGCACAATGTCGGCACTAGTACAGTGTATATCCACCTTTCGCAGCAATGCAGGCTGCTATTCTCCCATTGAGACGATCGTAGAGATGCTGGATGTAGTCCTGTGTGCTTGCCATGCCATTTCCACCTGGCGCCTCAGTTGGACCAGCGTTCGTGCTGGACGTGCAGACCGCGTGAGACGACGCTTCATCCAGTCCCAAACAAGCTCAATGGGGGACAGATCCGGAGATCTTGCTGGCCAGGGTAGTTGACTTACACCTTCTAGAGCACGTTGGGTGGCACGGGATACATGCGGACGTGCATTGTCCTGTTGGAACAGCAAGTTCCCTTGCCGGTCTAGGAATGGTAGAACGATGGGTTCGATGACGGTTTGGATGTACCGTGCACTATTCAGTGTCCCCTCGACGATCACCAGTGGTGTACGGCCAGTGTAGGAGATCGCTCCCCACACCATGATGCCGGGTGTTGGCCCTGTGTGCCTCGGTCGTATGCAGTCCTGATTGTGGCGCTCACCTGCACGGCGCCAAACACGCATACGACCATCATTGGCACCAAGGCAGAAGCGACTCTCATCGCTGAAGACGACACGTCTCCATTCGTGCCTCCATTCATACCTGTCGCGACACCACTGGAGGCGGGCTGCACGATGTTGGGGCGTGAGCGGAAGACGGCCTAACGGTGTGCGGGACCGTAGCCCAGCTTCATGGAGACGGTTGCGAATGGTCCTCGCCGATACCCCAGGAGCAACAGTGTCCCTAATTTGCTGGGAAGTGGCGGTGCGGTCCCCTACGGCACTGCGTAGGATCCTACGGTCTTGGCGTGCATCCGTGCGTCGCTGCGGTCCGGTCCCAGGTCGACGGGCACGTGCACCTTCCGCCGACCACTGGCGACAACATCGATGTACTGTGGAGACCTCACGCCCCACGTGTTGAGCAATTCGGCGGTACGTCCACCCGGCCTCCCGCATGCCCACTATACGCCCTCGCTCTAAGTCTGCCAACTGCACATACGGTTCACGTCCACGCTGTCGCGGCATGCTACCAGTGTTAAAGACTGCGATGGAGCTCCGTATGCCACGGCAAACTGGCTGACACTAACGGCGGCGGTGCACAAATGCTGCGCAGCTAGCGCCATTCGACGGCCAACACCGCGGTTCCTGGTGTGTCCGCTGTGCCGTGCGTGTGACCATTGCTTGTACAGCCCTCTCGCAGTGTCCGGAGCAAGTATGGTGGGTCTGACACACCGGTGTCAATGTGTTCTTTTTTCCATTTCCAGGAGTGTATATTAAATTAAAAGGAAGGTCAGCGTTGGCCGAAATATTGATGGTTTTCTTGATAGCAAAATCGATTTTTAATCACATCGTGATCATCTTCAGTGCTGTGGTGTACAAATTAAGCTCATAGGCACTGGTATCAAGTTATTATCAGTAACCAAAACTGAGAAACGATCACAATAACTCATTGTTATTGTTATTGTGATCGTTTTACAGTTTTGATTACTGATAATAAATTTATACCAGTGCCTATGAGTTTAATTTGTACAGCACAGCGCTGAAGATGATCACTATGTGATTGAAAATCGATTTTGCTATCAATAAAACATCAATATTACGGTCAACGCTGACCTTCCTTTTAATTTATCACGGCACAGATAGGAGGGCTTGTGAGCTCAGACATGTCAACACGAATTGCTGCGAGCCGGTTGTTAGCAGTGGGACTACGGCCACGCTCCATGTAGTCCGTTTTCGACGCACGCCACAGCACCGACACGCTCGACTGGAGCTGTCAGAGGATCACTTGGAAGATGGAATGGCGCACCTGCACTCAAGCGATGGTCGTTTGTGTGTACAATGTAGACCTGGTGAGTGCTACTTCTTAGAGTGCATTCGTTCAAGACAAACTGTCCCCATCCCAGGTGTTATGGCCTGGGGTGTGATAGGCCACAACTGTCACTCACTTTGGTGTTTCTGGAGAGGATAGCAACCTACTATGGTATGAGCAGAATGCTTTTACACCGTTCTCTCAACAGGAAGATGATGTATTCTTCCAACAGGATAATGCTCGCCCACACATTGTCCAACGCGCTTGCAAGAAGTGCAGCAACTTCCCTGGCCAGCGCGATCTCCGAACTTGTCTCCAATCGAGCACATGCGGGATATGATGGAATGAGGGGTGACTCGTGCAACCCGTCAACGAATAACTCTCACAGAACTACGTGCACGGATCGAGCACGCATGGCATAACTATCAAGTTGACAACCATGCAACGAAGACGCACTCCTGCTCCCTACAGCAAAATGAGGGAGTTTGAATGGGGTCAAACTGTGAGCTTTTGAGTGGCGCGAGGTGGTCCTTTCGGAAAACTGCAAGTTGGACGTGCAGCGTCAGTTTCAAAAGTTAAGATTGGAAAAGGGCACAGGTCATCCCCGTTTTCAAGAAGGGACGTCGAACAGATGTGCAGAACTATAGACCTCTAACGTCGATCAGTTGTAGAATTTTGGAACACGTATTGTTTTCGAGTATAATGACTTTTCTGGAGACTAGAAATCTACTCTGTAGGAAACAGCATGGGTTTCGAAAAAGACGGTCGTGTGAAACCCAGCTCGCGCTATTCGTCCACGAGACTCAGAGGGCCATAGACACGGGTTCACAGGTAGATGCCGTGTTTCTTGACTTCCGCAAGGCGTACGATACAGTTCCTCACAGTCGTTTAATGAACAAAGTAAGAGCATATGGACTATCAGACCAATTGTGTGATTGGATTGAGGAGTTCCTAGATAACAGGACGCAGCATGTCATTCTCAATGGAGAGAAGTCTTCCAAAGTAAGAGTGATTTCAGGTGTGCCGCAGGGGAGTGTCGTAGAACCGTTGCTATTCACAATATACATAAATGACCTTGTGGATAACATCGGAAGTTCACTGACGCTTTTTCCGGATGATGCTGTAGTATATCCAGAGGTTGTAACAATGGAAAATTGTACCGAAATGCAGGAGGATATGGAACGAATTGACGCATGGTGCAGGCAATGGCAATTGAATCTGAATGTAGACAAGTGTAATGTGCCGTGAATACATAGAAAGAAAGATCCTTTATCATTTAGCTACAATATAGCAGGTCAACAACTGGAAGCAGTTAAGTCCATAAATTATCTGGGAATAGGCATTAGGAGTGATTTAAAATGGAATGGTCGTATAAAGTTGATCGTCGGTAAAGCAGATGCCAGACTGAGATTCATTGGAAGAATCCTAAGGAAATGCAATCCGAAAACAAAGGAAGTAGGTTACAGTACACTTGTTCGCCCATTGCTTTAATATTGCTCACCAGTGTGGGATCCGTGCCAGATAGGTTTGATAGAAGAGATAGAGAAGATCCAACGGAGAGCAGCGCGCTTCGTTACAGGATCATTTAGCAACTGCGAAAGCGTTACGGAAATGATATATAAACTCCAGTGGAAGACTCTGCAGGAGAGACGCTCAGTAGCTCGGTACGGGCTTTTGTTTCGAGGACATACCTTCACCAAGGAGTCAAGCAGTATATTGCTCCCTCCTACGTATATCTCGCGAAGAGACCATAAGGATAAAATCAGAGAGATTAGAGCCCACACACAGGCATACCGACAATCTTTCTTTCCACGAACAAAACGAGAGTGGAATAGAAGGGAGAACCGATAGAGGTAGTCAAAGTTTCCTCTGCCACACACCGTCAGGTGGCTTGCGGAGTATGGATGTAGATGTAGATATCTCAGGACAGCATTCGCAATCTGTATCATCGACCGAGTGCCTCAGTCAGCACCTGCATTGGAGCCCGTAAAGGCTACATCACGTACTAATATGGATGTTTAGGTGTTTCAGTATGGGTCGATATCTGGTACCACAGAACCGCTTGTGCTACTGATCTGTAAATGTAATCATTTCATGTACTCCATATGCACTGTTGCAACAACAAATCTTGAGTGAACTGGAAACCGTCAGAAAGGGTATACTATTTTTTCCAGTAGCTTGTTAACGTCCATTACAGGAAACGAGTGGGAAAGCAGTTTCTCATCTTTGAGTAGTGAAGTCCGCAGCTGCGACAGACGTCCGTCTGTTTGGTGCCCTCGCCCCATCTGTCCCTGTAGGGCCTGGGATGGTTACTTTTGTGGGGACGTGACAGTGGCAATCTGTCACTGCCCATCACACTTACTTCCCCCTCTGCCTTCCTTGGGTGTGGATTCATGTGGTACACTGGCCGACCCTTTGTGCCGTTCACATTCTTTTCTGTTCTGCATCTTTAAAAATTACCTCTGTGACTAAAATCAACCCACTCAGTGTGTCGTTTTCCACGACCATGATCATACCAGAATTAGGATAAAAATATATCAGTATTTGGGGACGCGGGATGTCTTTGAACTTCCCAGAGGATGTCCTGGCCAGCTGTACCTCCTCGCCTGGGACGTTAAAAAAGGCTCAAACTCATTAAACCCACAGCGCTGGCCCTTTATTTCCTGTATATGCCCCGCCTTATTGGATAATGAAACCAGTCACTGAGATAGTTATCTGTGCGAAGATACCAATTTAAAATTATAGGTCTCCAGTTTTAATTGACCTGTAACTCCTCCTCTCTTTATAGGCTACAGTAAAAGAAAATGACTGTGACTGCGTGACCCTAATAGGGTCAAAAAATTATGGTAACCATTTCCGAAGAAATGGGGAAAGCTGCACAAGTTATTTTTACAAATAACTTCCTCCACACATTCTTGCTTATATTCCGAATGAACGTTATCAAGCAGTGAAAAATCACGCTCAAAGACCACGAAATTTTGAGTAACGCAAGTCGTGTCAGTGACGTTATTTCTAAATCTGATTGCCAGTTCAGTTAGTCAAACTCTGTTCATTAGCCAGTCGGTTATCAGAACAGTAAGTTCTGCGTATCTTATCTGAGCAAATATGTGCTCACAACACCACTTAATAACGCGAATGAATACGCAAATAATCGTTATTGAAATGGTAGAATGACGTGCTTTCTCTATTACAGTCGAAACTGCCTTACTTCACAGTAACATTTACCTTGACAAGAAAAACTCCTTAACTCCCTAAATAACAATTATATAATTTCACCATTTTAAATAATTTGGAAGTATTTGCATTAAATAAAATAACCAAGATTCGACGTAGTTGCAACGCCAGAATATGAAGCGCGAAGCCAAACAGAAGACTGTTACCTAAAATAATCATAGTACTGAAAATTCAGATATATACGGTTTTCATTGAAATCTTATTTTGCCAGTATTATTTCATTTTAATTTACTATATCATTTACTTTCATTCAAACATTAAATGTCCTGCCTCTGGTCATTGTATAGAATATACTGATTGACTTCTTTGGCAGATTAAAGACATTCGTTTATTTTAAAATAGGAAAGGTGAAGAGCCCTAATCTAGAGAAGAATGACTGAGGTTTATAATATGATTGATGAGTTACAGTTCACATAACTAGAATTATTACCTAGTTTTTGACAGTAGCTCCCTGAAATTCACTAGCTATGCCTTACAAAAGTTCCTGTATATGAACAGACTTGCAAGCTGTCGACGCTGTAGAGATGACAATGTCGGCGCTGCGAGCCATTATGGTGAGGGATCTTGATCTGCCCACATACATCGCTTCCACCGTAGTTCGTAAAATGCAACTTGGCCTCACATGGACCAACTGCTCACTTTGCACGAGATATCATAATCCACCCTGCATTGTGTCCCATAACGTTTCCCTTTTGGCAGTCACCCAGTGTAATAATAATTTACATAACAGCACGAAGGTGATTTAAAATTCGTTTAGAAAACGCATTAAATACAAAAAACATGTTTTGTTTCAGTTGGAAGTGAAACCGAAATTACAGATACTCCAGTGTTCCTACTGTTACAAAATAAGAGAATACTCACGTACAATATTGAAAAAATTAATAATCCACCTGTATTATTGCGTTACAGACCTATTTTGATACTTAAACATGAAAAAAATTTGATAAAAATAATAGTAATTCTTAAGTTTCATAGTAATTAAGTATCCTGTTGGCAGTATGTGGAGCCCCAAAGATTCCATCAGATGAAATGCATGGTAGTCCATAAGTAACTCCAGAAGACTACTGTGCAAAAGCTACAAGACACACAGAAAACAGACACATGTCGACAGAGCATCTCCGCAAGTTTCGATTCTTAGTACTCGCCTTGGCCTATTTGCTATAGGTGGCGGGTGTGTCACAACAAGTAGAGAAATCATCCATTCCGTACTGTCGCCTCGGGTTAGTTTGCTCCTACAGATAGGCAACGCTGTGAAATGATTCCCAAAGCGAGCTGCTGTCATAGCTTTCCAGGTAATTCGTGTCAGCGACTTCAAAGAACTTGCTGTTTGCCACGTCACTAACTGTTCCCATATTGAGCACCTGTAACGGGGAAGCGCTCTATACACTGATACAGGGTGTTTCAAAAATGACCGGTATATTTGAAACGGCAATAAAAACTAAACGAACAGCGATAGAAATACACCGTTTGTTGCAATATGCTTGGGACAACAGTACATTTTCAGGCGGACAAACTTTCGAAATTACAGTAATTACAATTTTCAACAACAGATGGCGCTGCAAGTGATGTGAAAGATATAGAAGACAACGCAGTCTGTGGGTGCGCCATTCTGTACGTCGTCTTTCTGCTGTAAGCGTGTGCTGTTCACAACGTGCAAGTGTGCTGTAGACAACATGGTTTATTCCTTAGAACAGAGGATTTTTCTGGTGTTGGAATTCCACTGCCTAGAACACAGTGTTGTTGCAACAAGACGAAGTTTTCAACGGAGGTTTAATGTAACCAAGGGACCGAAAAGCGATACAATAAAGGATCTGTTTGAAAAATTTCAACGGACTGGGAACGTGACGGATGAACGTGCTGGAAAGGTAGGGCGACCGCGTACGGCAACCACAGAGGGCAACGCGCAGCTACTGCAGCAGGTGATCCAACAGCGGCCTCGGGTTTCCATTCGCCGTGTTGCAGCTGCGGTCCAAATGACGCCAACGTCCACGTATCGTCTCATGCACCAGAGTTTACACCTCTATCCATACAAAATTCAAACGCGGCATCCCCTCAGCGCCGCTACCATTGCTGCACGAGAGACATTCGCTAACGATATAGTGCACACGATTGATGACGGCGATATGCATGTGGGCAGCATTTGGTTTACTGACGAAGCTTATTTTTACCTGGACGGCTTCGTCAATAAACAGAACTGGCGCATATGGGGAACCGAAAAGCCCCATGTTGCAGTCCCATCGTCCCTGCATCCTCAAAAAGTACTGGTCTGGGCCGCCATTTCTTCCAAAGGAATCATTGGCTCATTTTTCAGATCCGAAACGATTACTGCATCACGCTATCTGGACATTCTTCGTGAATTTGTGGCGGTACAAACTGCCTTAGACGACACTGCGAACACTCGTGGTTTATGCAAGATGGTGCCCGGCCACATCGCACGGCCGACGTCTTTAATTTCCTGAATGAATATTTCGATGATCGTGTGATTGCTTTGGGCTATCCGAAACATACAGGAGGCGGCGTGGATTGGCCTCCCTATTCGCCAGACATGCACCCCTGTGACTTCTTTCTGTGGGGACACTTGAAAGACCAGGTGTACCGCCAGAATCCAGAAACAATTGAACAGCTGAAGCAGTACATCTCATCTGCATGTGAAGCCTTTCCGCCAGACACGTTGTCAAAGGGTTCGGGTAATTTCATTCAGAGACTACGCCATATTATTGCTACGCATGGTGGATATGTGGAAAATATCGTACTATAGAGTTTCCCAGACCGCAGCGCCATCTGTTGTTGAAAATTGTAACTACTGTAATTTCGAAAGTTTTTCTGCCTGAAAATGTACTGTTGTCCCAAGCATATTGCAACAAACGGTGTATTTCTATCGCTGCTCGTTTAGTTTTTATTGCCGTTTCAAATATACCGGTCATTTTTGAAATACCCTGTATGTGTGGATACAGGACTATGCTTTATAGTTTTCGCAATTGCTATGTACTACGAATTACTACTGTTACTACTATTCTATATGTGTGTACCAGTGAACTCAATACTAAACTGGGAAGGCTTCTTTGCATAGAAAACCGTGACGCCACATCGTACCAGTAAACAGAAATTTCGTTTCTCACGTTTGGTAGAAAGAACTACCAGCTTGCTCCGTCCTGTCATTGCGACTGTGACGTATTGTTTCACGGCCTGGTTCCATGGAGCAGTCTCTCCAGTTTAGTATTGAGCTCACTGGTGTGTAATTCAGAGCGATAGTATTAGGAAAACTCTTAAATCAACAGTGAACATTTTTTTTTGAGATTGTCATGATGCTGTGGAAGTTCGTAGTATGCCTACAACACAAATACCCAACTCAAAAATATTTTGAAAGACGGATGTGTATCTGTTCTACCACCCATCAGTATAATTTGTCTGCAAAAATGTACATTTCCGTGCAATCAGAGTCTGAAATTAAACAAATCTGAAGAGTACAGAGGCATAGCTCGCTGACGAAACAATACCGTGTAAGAGACACTTATGTTCACAGAATTTGTCATGATCGTAGCCTTATACGGTAAAAAGATAGCACATGCGGTACGGTCATATTCGCGAGTTGCTGTGTTGTCGTGTGTTATTACACTATCCATTTCTCACGAATGGCCTTAAACGAGTTTTCAGATATTACAACACAAACAAACTTATACTAATTCCCTCAAACGCGCAAGTGTGTGCTTTTCATTTGAGAAACAGGAAAGCTAGTCGCAAATTATAGATAATAATATGGAACCGCTGGAGACCTCAAAATATCTAGGTGTGACACTTGATAGATCTCTTACTTTCAAGGAGCACTGTATGAACTGCAAGTCAAGAGTTCCCACCAGTAACAAGCTTTTACGGAAACTGGTCGGATCTCAGCGGGTTAATCAACCTGAACCTGCACTAAATTCTGCGATGGCAGTATGCTATTCTGCCGCAGAATATGCATGTCCTGTCTGGTACAATTCATCGCACTCCAAACAGGTACACATAACTCTGAATGACACCTGCAGAATCATAACAGGTTGCTTGAAATCCACTGCAGTCGAATGGCTTTGCCATCTCTCAGGAGTAGCACCATCTCTTGTTGGAAGACAAAGGGCTGCGAATGAGCAAAGAAAGACAGTGTACTAGGAGCGAAATCATCCTCTGTACGGGCAACAACCACACCCACAAAGACTAAAGTCAAGGAGAAGTTTTCGTACAACATCGAAGGCACTTAACGCCGCTGCTGAAAAACTAGGTTGCAAGAATGGAGGGATGGCCGGAAAAGAGTTTCTAGAGCTTTAACTCCTGGATATTATGAGAAACAGACGACTTAAAGACCCTGAATAGACTGAAATCTTGAGTTAGCAGATCAAAGGTTAATTTTGGAAGATCGGGCTACACTGATCAGGATGATATTCAGTATACACTGTTTATTACATGCTTCGATCCCGACAGTATCCAGCCTCCTGCTTCTCAAGGAGCAGAAAATGCACAGGATGTGGCCACGTTTTGGGCAAAAGTAATGAAACGTCCCCTTTGAACAATTATACATGACTGTGCTTAACCTGACACACAATATTTTGTTAGCGCAACGCAATCTGACTTTCAAAAATCTCTACAAAAGAATGGCCCTGACTAACATTAAACTATACCTTTCACAAATCACTTACCTCACAAAAATCTTCGCTGCTCAAGCTACTGCAATACAGCGAGCGCCACTACTGCCAGCTAAATAAAAGATTCAAACTATGGAAGGCACTAACTACTGATAGGGATAGTTAGCAAATGAAAGATATTAATAGAGAACGAACAATGTATTTACCTTGATATCATCATGTATAAATATAGCAGTTCATGACAAATTACAAACCTCCGCCATCTCTCTCCCCACATCCACCACTGCTGGCGGCTCACCTCCAACTGCGCAACGCTACGCGCTGTTAACATCCAGCTGCCTCTCTACAATGGCAGACAACAATGCAAACTAGCCACAGACTGCACACAGCACAGCCAGTGATTTCATTTTCATATTGAGCGCTACGTAATGTTGCCAATAAGAAAACATAAACAGCCTACTTACATAGAGAAAATATAAACAGCCTACTTACATAGCCCCCATGCTCCCCACAAAAAATTTTACAAATTTTTTTTGGGCAGTGGCCAATAATGATTTGATAAAATTTTTCATAATTACAATAACAAAGAAATCAAATGCACACACTTATTGATACAATGTTGGTCAAAAGCTAAAATTTTCTCACAGTCCATAAAGATAGTCCTAATCATTCATCATAACAGGAGAATAGCAGTGTTTTTCTCAAAGTCTGAGCAGTAAAAGAAAATGCACACAGAAGTAGTGGATTTCCATGCAGTCTTGAAGAAGTAGTGTTGTCCTTCCAGCGGAAAGACAGTGCTGACTCTTGACATGCTGACAGGTAATGGGCCACAATGGAACAAACCCACAGCAGAGTCATTCGAAGTTTTGAAGAATATTGGTAGGTAGGTCATCACAGAGCAGACCCACTGGTGTCCTGGTAGAGATTGTGGTATTGGTGGGCCACCAGAGGTGCAGACCCACTGCAGTCCTTGTAGAGATGATGGTATTGGTGGGTCATCATAGATGCAGACCCACTGTAGTCCTTGTAGAGATAATGGTACTGGTGGGTCATCAAAGATGCAGACCCACTGTAGTCCTTGGAGAGATAGCCAGCAGCCATCTGTTGTGACTGTGCAGGTGCACAATCACCATTAAAGAGTCTTGCGGATAATATAGCAAGTCCATAAACCACCACTTGTGCACTCACAAAGTTTTTGAAATTGTCCTTAGAACCAGCAATGCTGTTATCCAGTCCCTTGCTGAATCATTAACACACGTGCAAACACTAACAGTCCCTACTTCTCACATATTGTCCATATACTATGAACAACGGAAATGTGTGCAGTGAAATGAATGCTTACAAGTTACTTAGTTTCATAAACTGGTGTCAATTACAATTTTATAACATGAGAATACAATTACAAAGGTACAAAATACATTATTAAAAACATAACAATACAGATAACATCTGTAGTACAGGCTTTACAAAAGAATCGAACTAACATATACATCAGTGGAATTATGACATGAGTACATACATAAAAGATCACAATAACTTTTGAAACATCAACTTCACACATGAGCATTAAAACAAAACAGAATAAATAATATCTAACATCTTTACAAAGTAAATAACATATTATTAATACCAATTATATTCGAGGATAACAGTATTCCTCATCATAGTGAATGTAGCTTAATATTAAAAGAAGAAAAAAATTCTATGAAATTACACAGAGACAGGAAGAAAACAAATACACAAGGGTACACAAACACATAGTGGGATAACACCAATAGGAAAGGACAGGGTTCGTTTTCAGTGTAACATTTGGTACTGCAGTCCAACCCAAAACTTCATATATCTTTCCTCTTATTTCATCCTTTGTTTCCACCAAAAAAATTCTATCTAAGCATGCTTTCTGTTTTTATATGTTCACACATTTCTTACCTCAACATTTATTTCCAAGAAAATCCTACCTAAACCTGTTTTCTCAATGCATTTCTTCCAATTCATCGCAACTCATTCTCTTAGAGGCTACCCCCTCTTAAGCTAACTTAAATCTACTGAGCTCAGATGCTAAACTAAGGGACGAGGCAATGCAGCAGCACAAAATAAGTAACACAAACAGCAATGACCAAAAAATTGGAAAATTGCAAAGCAAGCTACAGTAAATCTAAATTAACAGATAAAATGCAAAATTACAACTAATATGAGCCAATGTGCAGCAACATGAAAAATCAATGAGTAGTAAAATTGGCTTAGCAGAGTAACACAAATTAAAGTTCAGTAGCACTATGCCTGGCAAACAGCAGCAGAAAATTAAATAACTTCTACCTAAACATGACATAGCTCAAGCAGAAAAAATATTACAGTAAAAACAACAATGCAGATAAGGGAAATGTATATTCACATCTTAATGTCTATGTAATTAAAGTGGTGCACCACAACAACTTATTGTAAAAAAAATATTACCATGTACTTGAAAAGAAAATTATGTGTTACTGTTACTAGTTCCTTCTTATTGTTCTTTCCTTTCCAAGTGCTCCTTTTTTTAAAGAATGTGGATCATAAAATAATTATTGAATAGATCTGTTGACAGAAAGTGTTCACATTAGCAAATGCATTTCATTTTATAAAAGCAATGCTGCAACACAGCTGGAAACCAGATATCAAGTGAAATAAGCAACTACGAAAAGCAAAGCATAAAAATATAATTCAATAGTCATGTGACATTTCATAAGTCAGTAGCTCTCAACTCTCATAGAAAGACACTTGTCATAATCAGGTGTGCAGATGTACGAATATTTCCCATCAATTCATAAGCATTGCAGTAATTAGCACAAAGTACGAGTAATCATATGTTTTCAGGTAATGAGCGTGTAATATTTGCGATGCTTTCTACAAAGGAATGTCAATAGCAAGGTTAATGGAAGTAATGAGGGTGTCGCATTTGCAATATTTTCTCTAAAGGAATGTCAATGGCGAGGATAAAGGCCTGCCTTTTTTCTTTTTTTTTCTACCTGTGCTTCCGGAAAGGCACCCCCTAATGGCTTGTTCTCCAGGTGTTTGACACAGCTGCGTGCTCACGACGCATTACGTGCAGGTGGTCACTTAACTTTCTTACGGAAATATTTACGACGACAGCAGTTTTCGCTACAGTGACAGTCTCATATAAAAATTTCACAGGTCGAAAATTTGCGTTGCAAATGTGTAGAAACAAAATCCTATGAATATAACAGTGTCCAAAAAAAAATTCGCCGGCATTGTGATACATTCACTCATATACACACATTTCATAACTCTTAAAGTACGATTCTTGGTTTCCAACAACCTTTTTCACAAATCAGAGTCCCTAATCACTACTCATTATTCCTTACCTTATTCGTCGACACTTCTTCAATATTTCATCGTGAGAAATACGTAGCATAATAAACATGCCTCAACAACATAATACACATCGTCGTCGTAATAATAACATCATAACACTTCAGTCAAATCTCAAAATCGTCGTAACTTCCTCCAATAATTTCTAAGCCTAAAAAAATTCTCTGCTCATGTCAAAAGTGTCAGCTGCCTCAAACGTACTTTAAAAATAATGATCTCATACCAAATACATCATTCAAAGCTCTCATAGTATCACAATGATTCCGAAAAAATATGAACAGTTTACAAAGTACAGACAAAATACAGTTTCATAAGTGTGAAGTTATCCAACTGTATAATTGCGTAAACATGTGTCACTGATGTAGTAAAAAAAATGTTTATCTCTCAGTTAAATGATCAGATAGCTGTGTAATTTGTGTGTTAGAGAAATATGGTACCGATGTGTAAAGTTGTATAAGCAAATACCATATTAGCTAGGGTTCCTTGTGGTTGCCACACACATGGTACACAAAGTAAGCATGTACCCCCCTGAGGATTAATGTAATTATACCCTCAGGTGTTACAGATTACACCAATGGAATGAAATATATCACGGAAAACTTTCTTTGTAATTCAAAAATCTTTAAAAATAAATGTTCTAGGTATAAAATTGATCACTGAAATGCGTGTCCTGTAGCGCTAAATGTGCATCTTGTTGTAAGATAATCTCTGTGGAAGTGTCGTAGTTATTTTCCTCCGAAAGCTAAGTTCTGCAGAAGCCAATGTACTTACCTCATGATAAACAAAAGTGAAATGCTTTGCGTATAGATATCGTTGTTATTATGCTTATTGGTGTGATGAAGAAAGTACGGTACAGTAACGTATTGTTGTGCTACGGAAAAGACAATCTCATTGTTGCTGTACCACAAAAGTTACTACTAAAACATGTTTTACTTTCCAGAAGAATTCAGAAAAACTGTGCAGATATAAAACAGAAACACTGCAAAAGCAACATTGTAAATTGTCACTCATTAGTAGCGTCGTGATAAAATCGTGTAGCTGTCACATAAACTAACCACTGTGCCATCTGGTATCTCACTAAAAAGTACTTTAAATCCAGAATATATTTTCAAGTAAACCAAAATGTTGCATTAAAATCTCATTAGCAGTACTGGTAAATGTTCTAAGTATGTAAGCCTTATAGTCGTTCCATAATCGTGCAACTAACAAGCAAGAATGTACACACACAATAACACTGTGACGTCTGTTCACTATAACAATGCATTCGTCATTTCTGTTTAAATAAGTTTTCTTGGTTCTTGACTGGATATTTAACTTCAAACATTGTTGCATGGTAACAGTTTCTGAAGCATACTAGTAACGTGAAGTGAAAAGTCTTATGGCAAAGACAAAGTTAAAAAGCAGATTATCTTTCAATAAACGGTTTTACATGTGAAATGTGGTGTAAACCTTTACTCTTCCTAGTACGCAGAGTTTCAACTTCAACGCAATTATCATGTGGTATACGTCGGATTCTGTAAGGTCCATTGTAAACTAGAAAGAATTTGTGACTCAAGTGTTTCTTCTTATGTGACAATGAATGAGCTTTAATGAGAACTTTCTGACCAATATACAATTTCTTTGTATTTGCTTTACCGTGTAGTTTTCTCCTTTTGTCTGCTGCAGATTTTATATTTTTAAGAGCCAAATCAATTATGTCTTTGTGTCGAAGTTTACGTGTATTTGGGAAAGGTACAAGCTCTCTGATTCTGTTCGGTGGTTCTTCATTCTTTAGTACAAGAGTAGGTGGTAAAGCAGTGGAATCATGAGGCATTTCATTCAGCACATTTTGAAATAAGTGTAAATATCTGTCCCAATGCTGATGCTTTCTGTGACAATAAAGTCTGCAAAGCTTATTGATTTCTTTCATAATCCGTTCAGACGGGTTACAATGTGGTGAGTACAATGAAATAAAAACAGGTTTGATTTTATGATTCCGAAGCGTGCGTGACCAAACAGCAGATCTAAATTGCGGTCCGTTATCTGAAATGACTTTAGCAACGTGGCCAACTTCACGTAAGAAATTTTTAACAAAGGCGTTGGATACAGATCGTCCAGTGGCTTTACGTAACGGAGTGAAAGAAACAAATTTTGAAGTAAGTTCAACAGCGACTAGAACGTACGAAAATCCATTGGATGTTCTGACAAGCGGTCCCAAGAGATCAACAGCAGCAAATTCTTTTAATTTAGAAGGAATAATAGGAAACAACGGAGCACGATGTGAGACAGTAGATGGTTGCGCCTTTTGACAAAGTTTACAAATAGACAAGACTCTTCGAATTCTCTTTTCCATATTGTTAAAATAACAAGTCATTCGAAGAATATGATAACATTTTCTTGGGCCAAAATGTGCATAGCTGAAATGAATGTACCAAATGAGCTTATTAACAAAATCGTCAGGAATGCAAAGTACCCATAGCTTGTCATCAACAGTGCAGCGTTTGAAGAGTATGTTGTTTCTAACCAGGTAATAATGCCGAATCTGTGTGTGTGTCTTTTCATGCCATTTGCTCTTGATGTCTTTCCACATCGGATCTTTATCTTGTTCATGAGCAATGTCCTTTAAAGATGTGGTGATGAAGTTTTCAAAGGCGACTTTCTGAATGTAAAGAATACTGAAATTTTTCTCGAGGTTGCCTTCTGTGTTACTTTTCTCAAGCCTAGCCGGTGCGCGTGACAGTGCGTCCGCAACAATGTTCTCCTTGCCGGGAATGTAGACTATTGTGAAGCGGAATTCTTGCAGAAACAATGCCCAACGTTTTAACCTGTCATGATTTAATTTTGAGGACATAAGAAATTGTAATGCACGATGATCACAGTATACTTTTACGTGCTTACCAGAAAGAAAGAAACGGAATTTGTTAAATGCCCAAACGATAGCTAAAGCTTCTAATTCAGTAACGGAATAATTTTTTTCAGATTTTGTTAGCACTCGGCTAGCAAAAGCAATGGTTTTCTGAACGGTAGTGTCATTTTCTATGGCTTCTTGAAATAAATGGGCACCAAGACCGACTTTAGAAGAATCCGTGCTAAGGCAGAAATCTTGTGACAGATCTGGATGAGCTAAGATTGGCGCGTGAAGTAACGCTTCTTTCAAAGAATTGAATTCCAATTGTGCTTGTTCGTCCCAGTTCCAAATAGTATTTTTTCCAGTGAGAGAACAAAGTTTTGGTGTAACAAGAATTTGCATATTCAGAAAACGACGGTAAAAATTTACGAGACCTAGAAAACTGCGGACTTGTCTTTTTGTAGATGGAACTGGAATGGCTCTGATTGCTTCTAACTTTTCAGGATCCGGCTGAATGCCTTCAGAAGAAATAATATGTCCCAAAAACTTCACTTTTGTCCTACCGAATTCAGACTTTTCCAAGTTAACTGTAATTCCAGATTCTGCAAAAATATGTAACACGCTGTTGAGGATGCGATTGTGTTGTTCCCATGAGGCTTCTGCTATCAGAATATCGTCTACATATAAGGTGATGTGACGTTTTAAGAATTCAGGTAATATGGAATTTAGCCCGCGAATGAATGCTGCTGAAGAAATGTTCAAACCAAAAGGAAGTTTCCGAAACTGATAACAAACGCCGAAACAAAGGAAAGCTGTGTATTTTCTACATTCTGGATGAAGTTCGATCTGATAAAAGCTGGATCTGAGATCAATGGAAGAAAACACTTTTACACCATTAAAATTTTGAAGAAGTTCTTCCAACGTTTGTGGCCTGTCGGTTTCAGGAATAATGATCGTATTGATTTGTCTCGAATCTAAGACAAGCCTGATCGATCCATTTTTCTTCTCAACAACATGTAATGGATTGTTGTATGAGCTTACTGCAGGCTCAATAATGCCCTCGTCAAGCATAGATTGTATTTCTGTTCTAACACGGTCCCTATAATGTGCTGGAATTACATATGGTCTAACACAAAATTTAGTATGCTCACGAACACGAAATTGGTATTGAAATCCCTTGATTGTACCTGTTTTGCGAGTAAAAACTGTGGAATGTGCTTGTAAAATCTCAAAAAGGTCCTGCCTATCAGTGTCATTACAATTCTCAATTGTTTGAATTTTATTCTGAATTAACTTATTAGTGTCAAATGCGCCGTCGATATCATCCCTGTCAGTACTTGCAGAATGATTGTTAGCGTCAAGTTCCGTCGAAAATTCCGAACTGTTGTCTAACAGGAGGTAAAGCCGATTAATTTCTTCGTCATGGTTTGAGAGCCAATCTTCAAATTTCAAAGCTACTGACTTACCTTCTTTTTCTAAAGTTATTTCAGCATCGTGAAAGTTTAAGATTGCTTTGTATTCATTCAAAAAGTCTACTCCCAGCATAATTTCCGTCGACAATAATGGAACAATAAGAAAGTTCATAGAGAAGCTGTGGCTTTGACAAAAGAATTCTAAGTTCGTTTGTTGGCGTACATCTACACTTTTTCCAAAGATTGCACCTTGTAATTTAATCTTACGTAACGGAAGTGTGGGGCAATCGTTCGATTTGTTGCATTTGCTAAAGGCTGTTTCACTGATTACGGAAATGGGACTGCCAGAGTCAAGTACTGCCGTAAATTTTACGTCATTTACTGTAATGTGAATCACAGGATATGCAATGTTGTTATGTTTTACGTCGTATTCTTGGAGTAAGATGTCCCTAATGTCTTCCATTTTTACGTAATTACTAGCTACGGCAGCTGCGTCGTTAGTGTCATAAGAACGTTTTGTGGCTGCCAGCGGTGTGAGTCATTGCCTATTGTCTCTTTGTTGGCGAGCGTCGTTATTGGGATTTGGAGACCTAACTTCTACAAATTCACCGTGACGAGAGGGCCCTGCCCTGTTTAAATCCCGCCAGTTCTGATGCAATTCAGGTCTGTCGTTACGATCACATCGTCTGTCGTCATGTCGATAGTTCCTGTAGTTTCTTTCTTGTCGGTTAAGTGGTGGAGAATTTCTCCCTGAATCGTAACTGCGCGCTGGACCGTTGCGTCTAAAGTTATTCTGTCTCCCTTGATAATAATTGTTTTGGTTCCCATATTGTCTGTTTCTCTGATTGTCTCTGTGATAGTCATTACCACGGAGAGGTGATCTTTCCCTGTAATTATTACTACTCTGCCAACGGTTGTCATACGGGTGGTGTCTGTTTTGGTCACGATATGTGTTGTGAGAATAGCCTTGTCGTGTCCAGTTATTATTTCTTTCATCGTGGAATTGTGACAGATGTGACCTGTAATTGTTGTGCTCCTGTTTCCGCGTTCCCCGATTGTCAGTGTCAATTTCCAATTCTTGTAACAGACCCTGAAATGCTTCAATGTCATCTTTGCAACGTCCTGCTAAAATAATATGTCGTAAATGTTCAGGCAATTTGAGTAAGCAAATGCGGATGAGTTCTGAGGGACTGTATGGGTTTGAAAGATATTGATTCTTATGCAACATGTCTTCAAAATATTTGACAAGACTGGAAAATTCAGATTGTTCAAAGTGTTTCATCATCATGATGCTATGTTTTACACGGTCTTGTGTAGCTTGAGACCAATATGTTGAGAGGAAGGCATGGTAAAACTCTCCTTCACTGTGGCAATCGTGAATTACCGATCGCATTCTTACAGCTGGTTCATTCTCTAAGTAGCCACACATAAATTCTAATCTGTGTTCCAACGACCAGTTGGGAGGAAAACAATGAGAGAATTGATGGAGCCATGCTTGTGGATGAATGTCGTTGCCAGAATTCTTAAATGTTTTGAATTTACGTGTAGTAATGAACAGCTTATAGTCAAAATCATCATGTCGGCGAGTCGCATATCGGTCATTGTTAGGTCGTGTCGGCCGTTCCATCTCAAAATTCGGTGCACATTGCCAATTTCTTTCATAACTTCCGAAATGCCCTGTGTTATTATTTTGCGGCTTTTCCGTATTTCTAAGTCCCTCTTCCCGTGTTGGAGCGCGAGTGTCCTCTGAAATACGTAATTCTTGTATTACCTGTGTCAGCTGATCTTGTACTTCCCGGATTTCTCTTTGGTGTTGCGTATTAATTTGATTCTGATTTTGTTTGAATTTCCTAATTTGTTCATACTCTTCTGTGTCAGTGAAGGCTACAGGTGTTGTGTCATTCAGATCATCATCTACCTTTGTAGATAAGTTAGTGAACTGATCTGAAAGTTCGGCTACTTTATCCAATAGTGTACTTATTTCCTCAGTGTGTTTTTCTGAACCAAGTTTCAGAGTATCTACTGTGTCCTTTAAGTTTTCCTGAGTTTTTGCAAGTTGCGTAACCGAATCGGTAGATGCAACTGAGTCAAATTTAGCTTGCAAGGTCTCATGATTTTCATGAACAATAGTTTGCAGTTCTTTTATGGCTGCTTCGTGATTCCGTAATGCATTTTCATGCCGCGAAAAAATAGGTTGAAAATGCTCACAAATTTGAGTTTTTACGTCATTACAGACTTTTTGACATTTCGATTCAATGTTATGTAACTCAGTAGTTAAATCTTCACGTGTTTGTTCAAGAGTTTGTTCCAATGAGTCTAACTTTCTAAGATTTTGTTCCACTGTGTCTAACTTTAGAAGATTTTGTCCCATTTGTTTCTGATTTTGTTCAAGCGTTGTGTCTAACTTTTGTAGCTTTTGTCCCATTTGTTGCATTAACTGTAATAACAATGCACTGGTGTCTGAAACATGTTCCTCAGTGCTTTTCGGCAGTGAATTTGCACCGGCAACATTCACATTTTGACAAGCGGAAAATGTGTCTTGACTCATTTGAGAAAACGGTGAGGACGCAAAACCTGAATCTACAGTATTTGCAAAATTGTGTCCTGTCATTTCGGATTCCTGAGGCGAGCTGTTGCCGACCGATCGATCGATAATGCTTCCCTCTTCACTAATTGTTTCACTGTCCCTGCCATTGTTTGCCGCCCGCTCCATTTCCCTATGCACGATTACCAAATTACTACTTTGAACATCAGTTAATTCATTACTCGGTGGCGCTAACACACTGCTTTCATTTTCACTGTCATTTCTCAGTTTACTTTGGAGCCTAGTATTACGTTTTTCACACGCCATTATTGTCACAGTATTTCACACGACAACACAGAAAAACACAATTTGAAGATCAAAAATAAGAGAACACATTAACATAGCACTGAAAATAATATCTAGTTAATTCAAGCGCAGCTGCGAAATACTTGGTGCAAATCTACATGCATGCCACAACTGTTTTACTATACAACAATGAAAGACTGCAACTACAAAGGAAATTCTCTCTATAATTACGCGTTAGCAATAAACAAAATCTACACTAATTACACAAACTACAAGAAAAATCAGAAGATTCCAGTGAGGTATCCTCGGCTAAGGGTCGACATATGAAACGTCCCCTTTGAACAATTATACATGACTGTGCTTAACCTGACACACAATATTTTGTTAGCGCAACGCAATCTGACTATCAAAAATCTCTACAAAAGAATGGCCCTGACTAACATTAAACTATACCTTTCACAAATCACTTACCTCACAAAAATCTTCGCTGCTCAAGCTACTGCAATACAGCGAGCGCCACTACTGCCAGCTAAATAAAAGATTCAAACTATGGAAGGCACTAACTACTGATAGGGATAGTTAGCAAATGAAAGATATTAATAGAGAACGAACAATGTATTTACCTTGATATCATCATGTATAAATATAGCAGTTCATGACAAATTACAAACCTCCGCCATCTCTCTCCCCACATCCACCACTGCTGGCGGCTCACCTCCAACTGCGCAACGCTACGCGCTGTTAACATCCAGCTGCCTCTCTACAATGGCAGACAACAATGCAAACTAGCCACAGACTGCACACAGCACAGCCAGTGATTTCATTTTCATATTGAGCGCTACGTAATGTTGCCAATAAGAAAACATAAACAGGTTACTTACATAGAGAAAATATAAACAGCCTACTTACAGTAATATAGTCATGACACTGTATAATATGTATGTTTCTGATACGGCAATAAATAAATAAATTACGCTATATGTCGTCGAAGTGGAAAAGGGGAATTTCACTTAAGAGCTTCAAATACAGAGAAATGATATAATAAGCACACTTGTCAAGGGTAAGATATGCAAATGCTACATCATTTTCGGTGTATACACATAGCAGTAATCCCTTTTCATAAGCCAGACTGTTCACTTTATAAAATGATGCAACAGAAATATCAACTTCGTAAACAGATCTTCGCCGCAGATACGTTAACACAGCTCTCTTTCCTGTCGCAGAAAGTTAGATGCAGATAACAGAGAGTAGGATGACGAAATATCTATGATGTAAAGCGACCAGTGGTCTTTTAGTTTGCGAGCTTACTAAATCAAGATGACGTGTGACACAAAGTTTTGTACCCCCTAAGAAAACATACACACATCAAAAAAAGTTTTGCATCACCTCGGTTCCGAGAGTTGTGGAGCCTGTACAGAAAATATGAATACAGATCAACATAAACATCATTTCCGCCATTTTTATCGCTCATGAAAACCACACATTGCATCTTGTACCGCCATACAGCGAGACCTTCATAGGTGGTGGTCCAGATTGCTGTACACACTGGTACCTCTAATACGCAGTAGCACGTACTCTTGCACTGATGCATGCCTGTATTCGTCGTGGCATACTACCCACAAGTTCATGAAGGCATGGTTGGTTCAGATTGTCCAACACCTCCACGGCGATTCGGCGTAGATTCCTCAGAGTGGCTGGTGGGTCACATCGTCCATAAGCAGCCCTTTTCAATCTATCCCAGGCATGTCCGATAGGGTTCATATCTGGAGAAAATGCGGGCCACTCTAGTCAAGCGATGTCGTTATCCTGAAGGAAGTTATTCACAAGATGTGCACGATGGGGGCGCGAATTGTCGTCCATAAAGACGAATGCCTCGCCAATATGCTGCCGATATGGCGGCGTACGTTGGCCCCACACAATGCCATCCCAAAACCGCAGGGAACCTCCACCTTGCTGCACTCGCTGGATAATGTGTCTAAGACGTACAGCCTGACCGGGTTGCCTCCAAACATGTCTGAGACGATTGTCTGGTTGAAGGCATATGCGACACTCAACGGTGAAGAGAACGTGATGCCACTCCTGAGCGGTCCATTCGGCATGTTGTTCGGCCCTTCTGTATTGCGCTGCCTGATATCATGGTTGCAAAGATGGACGTCGGGGGTGAAACTGCGCATCATGCAGCCTATTGCGCACGGTTTGAGTCGTAACACGACGGCCTGTCGCTGCACGAAAAGCATTATTCAACATGGAGGCGATGCTGTCAGTATTCCTCAGAGCCATAATCCGCAGGTATCAGTCATCCACTGCAGTACTAGCCCTTGGGTGGCCTGAGCGAGGCATGTCATCGACAGTTCCTGTCTCTCTGTATCTCCTCCATGTCCGAACAACACCTCTTTGGTTCACTCCGAGACTCCTGAACACTTCCCATATTGAGAGCCCTTCCTGGCACAAAGTCACAATGCGGACGCGATCGAACCGCGGTATTGACCGTCTAGGCATGGTTGATCTACAGACAGCATTAGTCGTGTACCTCCTTCCTAGTGGTGTAACACCCCACCCGTCACTTATGTGGTTTTGGTGTGTGTTCACCCCAGGTAATTGACTAACAGATCAACAGAGAGTGCAAAACTGCCGCAATGTCGGATAACGCAAAGAAAGTAATAAGGCCCTGTGACTCCTGATTGAACTGTGGTGGCAGTGCTGACATTAATTGATTCAGAATTGATCCCTTTTAATTAAAAAGGGGTGCACATTAATGTTATATTCAGCTATTGAACACCAGGTGCAAATGTTGAACATAAAATTAATTATGAAAGTGACTTGGGATTTCAGCTACTTGATTGAAAACTGATGCAGTCCATTAGCACAGATTTATTTTAACTCACGACCTTCAATCATCACATTACATGACTTCCCTAACAGGCAGTGGTAATAAATTGCGTTTGCGTGGAATAAAGCGCGATAAACCAAAAGTAATTCCTATCGGCAGACCCAGGCGTAATGCGAAGTGCAAGAAGAATACAATACACGGCCCATGAAACCCTCGTGGAAACTTTGCCGACGTGATCCAACAAATTAATCAGTGGCCGGAGCGGGCGCAATATCACCGAATTCAGCGTGGCAGGGCGTCGTCGTTATGTGGACGTCGGCCGACCTCGTGGTGCTGCAAGGCTGCGCTCGTCTATTCACTTCTAGCTATCTTGCTCAGTACATAGCTGAACGAGAACTTTCTATCTCCAAGCTCAATCGTTCCGTTTGCTAAGTCCTAAACTGCAGAGATGCTCACTCTCTCTCAGGCAAGCTGAGTAATGACTGCCACGTCCGCACTCTAGGCAAGCTGGGAACAGAAGACCACTACGGAGACTTCTCACAGTCCGCTCTTTTACCTCGGTTTCCCCTCCAGCAAAATCATTTACGTCAATTGCAGCGCAAGTCGCGTTAATTATGCGTCGCTTCCCAGCGCCGACCAATGCCTGCTCTGGGAAGTGAACAAATTCCCACAAAATTTCCCTTCCTCTCAACTTCTGCTATTTAGCTCCTCCCAGGCCACCCATCAAGGTTAGCGTCTGCACGAAACACCAATTTCTCCGGAATTCTGACTCCCAGGAGAGCACGTCAAATTCCTTGGTCCTATGTTCCCATCGGAGGCTGGCGTATTTCATTCTGTCGCTCTTCACCTGATTTACTTCAGACTCTGCAGACTGTGAATTCAGCATGAAGTTGCTACAGTCACGAACACACATATTTTGGCCTGTGTTGATCACTCCACCATAGCTTTGCACGGCTTACTGGCATGTTTCACTGAAAACGGGATGACGGACATTTATCAACAGGTGTACAAGTTCTCCGACTGCTTCCCGGTACACCAGCATGGGGTCAACCACCCACTCACTGTCACTCATCTTAAGGCAGCTGGAGGCCGCACCCCGTTACCGCTTTCTCAGAACTTGAGCCGCCCTAAGCTGCCTATTGTCGCTTCCCTTCGCCGCTCCCCAGTCGGCCACGGTCAACTCGAATACTTCCCTGGGATAAACTAGCCTCCAGTAAATCGACGCATTTCCACAAAGTTTTCATGTCATGTGAATTACTTTAAAACCATCACCCGACATTAATTATTCCAATACGTCCTCTACAAGATGCATTGTGCCTTGTCAGCAATTTTTGTTCAGCCCTACTGTTCACCCAACGTGAGTTAGGTGATCTTTAATGACTTCATGTAAGGGGCATAGTTCTTGCCATCTTACAGTGGAAAGACTGGAACTGATCGGCTGTCGGACCCCCTCCGTCTAATAGGCGCTGCTCATGCATGGTTGTTTACATCTTTGGCTGGGTTTTCTGACATCTCTGAACAGTCAAAGGGACTGTGCCTGTGATACAATATCGACAGTCAACGTCTATCTTCAGGAGTTCTGGGAACTGCGGTGATGCAAAACTTTTTTTGATGTGTGTATTTATGTTCTGAGGAGAATAAATAAATAAATTACACTATTCGTCGTCAAGGTAAAAAAGAGGAATTTCAGTTTAATGACTCAAACAGAGCGGAATGAGCAATATGCACGCTTAATAAGCCCAAGATATGCAAATGCTACAGCAATTTCGGTGTATGCACACAGCAGTAGTCCCATTTCATAAGCCAAACTGATTACACTGCAAAATGATGCAACAGAAATATCAGCTTCGTAGAGAGATCTTCGCCACAGATATGTTAACACACCTCTGTTTCTTGTCACAGGAAGTTAGATGCAGATAACAGAGAGTCTAATGATGAAATATCGATGATGTAAAGTCACCTGTGGTCCTTCAGTTTGCGAGCGTACAAAGTCAACACGACACAAAGTTTTGTACTTTCTAAGAAAACATACACATAGAGTTTGGTAGTATTTGGTTTTCTTTGGTGACATCATTTTGAACGCCGTGCCATTGTTAAGACGACATTCTTCAGTTCGACTGCAGTCCTTATGCCCTGATTAGCAATCTTAAAGTCACACCCCTCACCAGGTCGTTCGTCGAAACCGAGTGCAAAAATCTTTTCATTCTGTTTTCGACTGCATTCGCTCCAACGTGGAAGTTCCGTGGACACTTTACTGCTACCTTTGCAACCTGCCGACGAAACCAGCCTCCATGGAACAAAAGTCCCTGTCTTTTCCCTCGAACAAAAGCAAAGCGTGTTAGATAATCTAGCATCCATGGACATGAGCACAAGTATTTTGTAGTTGTGTGTCGACGGCTCAAGAGAACAAAGCTTCTTCTTGTAGTAGTGTTCAAGAAAACGATATTTCATAAAAAAAATAGCTCTAGTCACCATTCTAAGCATGTTTTCCCGTTTAATGAAGATATTCAAATCTACGACAAACGAAGACGTGCGCAGAAAAACAGACTAACTCTTAAATGTAAAAGCTTAGAGATAAATGTTTTCATCTGTTGCTGGGTACGGGAACTATCAAAATTGACATTGGTCTCAGCCTTAAGTGATATTTAGGGATGAGACCAATGTCTATTTTGATAGTTCCCGTGCCCAGAAACGGATGAAAACACTCATCTCTAATGAAATGATAATTAAATCGACACCCTAGCTGCAAACAGGCGTTAATATACATCATTGGGGACATGTCCCTTCCTGACCTTCTTGTGCGAACGCACACGCTATGCCCCAACTCGTACGGGACTTGGTAGATTAATCTGCCACGAGTATTGAGTGTGATGGGCAAACATTTACTAGGAGCACTACCAATGTAGTGGTGTGGACATGTTGAGAATGTGGGTCTCACGGGGAGCGTGCAAGGAATAAGTCCCTTCAGGCGCACTGTCCTTTGTGCCCTTGGTGGCTCATATGGATAGAGGTTCCGCCATGTAAGCGGGAGATCCCGGGTTCGAGTCCCGGTCGGGGCACACATTTTCAGCATGTTCCCAATGATGTATATCAACGCCTATTTCATTCTAGAGTAGCTGCACAGTCATCAATGGTATCTGTTCTTTTGGGGAACAGATACTACCTTCATATATACAGGGTTATTGCAAATGATTGAAGCGATTTCACAGCTCTACAATAACTTTATTATTTGAGATATTTTCACAATGCTTTGCACACACATACAAAAACTCAAAAAGTTTTTTTAGGCATTCACAAATGTTCGATATGTGCCCCTTTAGTGATTCGCAGACATCAAGCCGGTAATCAAGTTCCTCCCACACTCGGCGCAGCATGTCGCCATCAATGAGTTCGAAAGCATCGTTGATGCGAGCTCGCAGTTCTGGCGCGTTTCTTGGTAGAGAAGGTTTAAACACTGAATCTTTCACATAACCCCACAGAAAGAAATAGCATGGGATTAAGTCGGGAGAGCGTGGAGGCCGTGACATGAATTGCTGATCATGATCTCCACCACAAGCGATCCATCGGTTTTCCAATCGCCTGTTTAAGAAATGCCGAACATCATGATGGAAGTGCGGTGGAGCACCATCCTGTTGAAAGATGAAGTCGGCGCTGTCGGTCTCCAGTTGTGGAATGAGCCAATTTTCCAGCATGTCCAGATACACGTGTCCTGTAACGTTTTTTTCGCAGAAGGAAAAGGGGCCGTAAACTTTAAACCGTGAGATTGCACAAAACACGTTAACTTTTGGTGAACTGCGAATTTGCTGCACGAACGTGTGAGGATTCTCTACCGTCCAGATTCGCACATTGTGTCTGTTCACTTCACCATTAAGAAAAAATGTTGCTTCACCACTGAAAACAAGCTTCGCACTGAACGCATCCTCTTCCATGAGCTGTTGCAACCGCGCCGAAAATTCAAAGCGTTTGACTTTGTCATTGGGTGTCAGGGCTTGTAGCAATTGTAAACGGTAAGGCTTCTGCTTTAGCCTTTTCCGTAAGATTTTCCAAACCGTCGGCTGTGGTACGTTTAGCTCCCTGCTTGCTTTATTCGTCGACTTCCGCGGGCTACGCGTGAAACTTGCCCGCACGCGTTCAACCGTTTCTTCGCTCACTGCAGACCGACGCGTTGATTTCCCCTTACAGAGGCATCCAGAAGCTTTAAACTGCGCATACCATCGCCGAATGGAGTTAGCAGTTGGTGGATCTTTGTTAAACTTCGTCCTGAAGTGTCGTTGCACTGTTATGACTGACTGATGTGAGTGCATTTCAAGCACGACATACGCTTTCTCGGCTCCTGTCGCCATTTTGTCTCACTGCGCTCTCGAGCGCTCTGGCGGCAGAAACCTGAAGTGCGGCTTCAGCCGAACAAAACTTTGAGTTTTTCTACGTATCTGTAGTGTGTCGTGACCATATGTCAATGAATGGAGCTACAGTGAATTTATGAAATCGCTTCAATCATTTGTAATAGCCCTGTACTTATCTCTAAGTTTTTGCATTTGAGGGTTGGCCCGTTTTTCCGCTTATGTCTTCAAATGCTCTATATTCTGCATAATAATACTATCTTGTGAACCTAGTTTCTCTTTTATTTTCTCTTGAGCCGAAAATGACAATTCTGTAAAAATTCTCGCCAGGTGGCGCTGCTATCGCCTGGACGGGTTTATGTCCATAGTAGGTCGATGGTCCTAATGTTCTGGCTGACCAGTGTATACTGGACACTTAACATATCCAGTATAACAAACACCAGCTCGCGCAATGTGTGGCACAGACGCGAGGGAAAAGACGACCAACAAAAAAACGCTGTAATAAAACACAAGGCCCTATGCACTGGTAAGTTCATCGTGATGCTACATTAGAACTGGGACTCATCCGAAAAGACAACATAATATGACGCCTCTGTCCAACATCGTTGTTAGCCGCACCACTGACACAGCACACTTTGCTGCCATATCAAGGGGAGCTGCAACAATGTTTGACGTTCTGCAGGAGTGTTCGCACCATCTGTGTGGATAGTTGCCTTGCTCCAAACAAGCATGTTTCCTCACTGAAGGTACTTGCACCGTGGATGTATGATCCTGCAAGGTGGAGCCACCAACAATTGGCCCACCAAATGGTTCAAATGGCTCTGAGCACTATGGGACTTAACTTCTGAGTCCATGAGTCCCCTAGAACTTAGAACTACTTAAACCTAACTAACCTAAGGACTGATGTGGCCTTGTAACATTAACCAAAACGGCCTTGCTATGCTGGTACTGCGAACGGTTGAAAGCAAGGGGAAACTACAGCCGTTATTTTTCCCGAGGGCATGCAGCTTTACTGTACGGTTAATGGTGATGGCGTCCTCTTGGGTAAAATATTCCGGAGGTAAAATAGTCCCCCATTCGGATCTCCGGGCGGGGACTACTCAAGAGGACGTCGTTATCAGAAGAAAGAAAACTGGCGTTCTACGGATCGGAGCGTGGAATGTCAGATCCCTTAATCGGGCAGGTAGGTTAGAAAATTTAAAAAGGGAAATGGATAGTTTAAAGTTAGATATAGTGGTAATTAGTGAAGTTCGGTGGCAGGAGGAACAAGACTTCTGGTCAGGTGACTACAGGGTTATAAACACAAAATCAAATAGGGGTAATGCAGGAGTAGGTTTAATAATGAATAAAGCAATAGGAATGCGGGTAGGCTACCATAAACAGCATAGTGAAAGCATTATTGTGGCCGAGATAGACACGAAGCACATGTCTACTACAGTAGTACAAGTTTATATGCCAACTAGCTCTGCAGATGACGAAGAAATTGATGAAATGTATGATGAGATAAAAGAAATTATTCAGGTAGTGAAGGGGGACGAAAATTTAATAGTCATGGGTGACTGGAATTCGAGAGTAGGAAAACGGAGAGAAGGAAACATAGTGGGTGAATATGGATTGGGGGAAAGAAATGAAAGAGGAAGCCGTCTGGTAGAATTTTGCACAGAGCATAACTTAATCATAGCTAACACTTGGTTCAGGAATTATAAAAGAAGGTTGTATACATGGAAGAAACCTGGAGATACTGACAGATTTCAGATAGATTATATAATGGTAAGGCAGAGATTTAGGAACCAGGTTTTAAATTGTAAGACATTTCCAGGGGCAGATGTGGACTCTGACCACAATCTATTGACTATGAACTGTAGATTAAAAGTGAAGAAACTGCAAAAAGGTGGGAATTTAAGGAGATGGGACCTGGATAAACTGACTAAACCAGAGGTTCCACAGAGTTTCAGGGAGAGAGTAAGGGAACAAATGACAGGAATGGTGGAAAGAAATACAGTAGAAGAAGAGTCGGTAGCTCTGAGGGATGAAGTAGTGAAGGGAGCAGAGGATCACGTAGGTAAAAAGACGAGGGCTAGTAGAAATCCTTGGGTAACAAAATAAATATTGAATTTAATTGCCGAAAGGAGAAAATATAAAAACGAAGTAAATGAAGCAGGCAAAAAGGAATACAAACGTCTCAAAAATGAGATCGACAGGAAGTGCAAAATGGTTAAGCAGGGATGGCTAGAGGACAAATGTAAGGATGTAGAGGCTTATCTCACTAGGGGTAAGATAGATACTGCCTACAGGAAAATTAAAGAGACCTTTGGAGAAAAGAGAGCCACTTGTGTGAATATCAAGAGCTCAGATGGAAACCCAGTTCTAAGCAAAGAAGGGAAAGCAGAAAGGTGGAAGGAGTATATAGAGGGTCTATGCAAGGGCGATGTACTTGAGTACAATATTATGGAAATGGAAGAGGATGTAGATGAAGATGAAATGGGAGATACGATGCTGCGTGAAGAGTTTGACAGAGCATTGAAAGACCTGAGTCGAAACAAGGCCCCTGGAGTAGACAACATTCCATTGGAACTACTGACAGCCTTGGGAGAGCCAGTCCTGACAAAACTCTACCATCTGGTGAGCAAGATGTATGAGACAGGCGAAATACCCTCAGACTTCAAGAAGAATATAATAATTCCAATCCCAAAGAAAGCAGGTTTTGACAGATGTGAAAATTACCGAACTATCATTTTAATAAGTCACAGCTGCAAATTACTAACGCGAATTCCTTACAGACGAATGGAAAAACTGGTAGAAGCCAACCTCGGGGAAGATCAGTTTGGATTCCGTAGAAATATTGGAACACATGAGGCAATACTGACCTTACGACTTACCTTAGAAGAAAGATAAAGGGAAAGCAAACCTACGTTCCTACCATTTGTAGACTTAGAGAAAGCTTGTGACAATGCTGACTGGAATACTCTCTTTCAAATTCTAAAGGTGGCAGGGGTAAAATACAGGGAGCGAAAGGCTATTTACAATTTGTACAGAAACCAGATGGCAGTTATAAGAGTCGAGGGGCATGAAAGGGAAGCAGCGGTTGGGAAGGGAGTGAGATAGGGTTGTAGCCTGTCCCCGATGTTATTCAATCTGTATATTGAGCAAGCAGTAAAGGAAACAAAAGAAAAATTCGAAGTAGGTATTAAAGTCCATGGAGAAGAAATAAGAGACAGCAAAGGACTTGGAAGAGCAGTTGAACGGAATGGACAGTGTCTTGAAAGGAGGATATAAGATGAACATCAACAAAAGCAAAACGAGGATAATGGAATGTAGTCGAATTAATTCGGGTGATGCTGAGGGAATTAGATTAGGAAATGAGACACTTAAAGTAGTAAAGGAGTTTTGCTATTTGGGGAGCAAAATAATTGATGATGGTCGAAGTAGAGAGGATATAAAATGTAGACTGGCAATGGCAAGGAAAGCGTTTCTTAAGAAGAGAAATTTGTTAACATCGAGTATGGATTTAAGTGTCAGGAAGTCGTTTCTGAAAGTATTTGTATGGAGTGTAGCCATGTATGGAAGTGAAACATGGACGATAAATAGTTTGGACAAGAAGAGAATAGAAGCTTTCGAAATGTGGTACTACAGAAGAATGCTGAAGATTAGATGGGTAGATCACATAACTAATGAGGAGGTATTGAATAGAATTGGGGAGAAGAGGAGTTTGTGGCACAACTTGACAAGGAGAAGGGATCGGTTGGTAGGACATGTTCTGAGGCATCAAGGGATCACAAATTTAGCATTGGAGGGCAGCGTGGGGGGTAAAAATCGTAGAGGGAGTCCAAGAGATGAATACACTAAGCAGATTCAGAAGGATGTAGGTTGCAGTAAGTACTGGGAGATGAAAAACCTTGCACAGGATAGAGAAGCATGGAGAGCTGCATCAAACCAGTCTCAGGACTGAGGACAACAACAACAACAACAACAACCTAAGGACACCACACACATCCATGCCCGAGGCAGGATTCGAACCTGCGACCGTAGCGGTCGCGCGGCACCAGACTGTAGCGCCTAGAACCGCTAGGCCACTCCGGCCGGCAATTGGCCCACCATCTCGGGCGCTAGTTGCGTGGGTTGCTGAGATCCAGCTTGGCGTTTAGGACGGCCTTGTGAACCTATCGATTCCATATTCGCGTAACAGTCATGGGCTCTCGACCAATGCGAGCAGCAGCATGTAGAGCAATAAACTGCGCTCTAGAAAGTCGCAGTGCTGCCGCTGTCGGGTCGTGGTAGAACTTGAATAACGGTAACAAAACCAGCGGCTGTATTTAAATGTAATGTCGATTATTTTTCTTAACACATGCTACCCGTTTCGACATCACATGGTTTCATCTTCAGGCCCCTAACGTAACCTGCCATCCACAAGCGTTTTCATGTACACTGAACAGAATCGTACGCAGTGGGCCAAAGTAACTGGTTTCCGTACCTTCTGTGGCAATAACAAGTCCAGCATGGACAGTCAGTTGCCACGGAAGGTACGGAAACCAGGAAATTTTGGCCCACTGCATACAGCTCTGTTCATCAGACATGAAAACGCTTTTGGATGGCAGGTTACGCTCGCGGCCTGAAGATGACATCATGCGGTGTCGAAACTGGTAGCATGTGTAAAAATAAATAAATAAATAAATAAAAATTGAAAAAAGACGTTAGATTCAAACACAGCCGCTGGTTTTCTTATCAATATTGAAGTACTATGTGTCCAACTGCAGCCCCACTTTCCTTGATGGATTACCAGACTCAACATACTGGGAGAGTTTCTCGAGACACACTACGATCTAGCAAACAAACAACAATCAAACGCGATTTCTGCATGAGAAAACCTTGTGCGGAATGTTTCCTAATGCGCAGACTGAAACGACGTTAATCCTACCAGTTTCGCGTGGCTGCACTGAAATGCTAATCATTGTTCTGTATTGGTGCAAGGTGTCCTCGCTAGGGTGCAGCAGCATCGGACAGTCGCTGCAAGTAAGAATTTTGTAGCTGGCCTTCCGCACTGTGGGACGCCCAGAAGAGGGCGGAAGTAGAGTAGACGGGGCTTCACCGCCAAACCGGGCAGACCAACCTGTAACTGCGACACACGATGTGATGTTAAATATACAGTCCACTTTTACCAACCACGTATTTTTGTGTTCGACCGGCTTTCCTTGCAGCGACAGTATCCATTCGTCTCGACTGTGGAGAGAGCGAGCCAGCACAGAATTTCTGCGTATTTCGCAGCTGGCACCAAGTTTATTGTTACGTATTTTAGTAAATAGATATTGAAATATTGAAAGAATCTGTGTGTTTGTCCGTTCCATGTTAAGCACACGAGTTCGTGACAATGCGGGCTTGTGATTTTCTGCTGACGGAAGGAAACGTAAACACCACTCACCGATTAGGCCTTAACACTTGTTTTGATTGACTGACTGCTGCCTAGAAGGTAGACGAGGAGCGATCCGTGATCGTGGGATACATAATCGACATGTATTCAACCCCTGCAGCCATTACTGCCAGTACACGAAACCTGATGATGCGACTGCTTTCTTTTTTTTTTTTTTTTAAGAACTCAATTCTTTCGCACCGAAGGCAACGACGCTAACCTTTCCATTCCTGTTTTTGTTATTTTTGCCATTAGGCTGCGGAGGCGATACGGGACAATAATACGTCTACACCAGCGGCCGGCGTCTTGGAGGAGACACCTACCGCATTGCCCAAAAGCCTCATTACTTATTGTTATAGCGATCATTTAGAAAATTTGCGAAGAAAGATGATTTACGAGTTAAAATTCCGATGTATAATGTTCTTGCTGAGTCTACCGATCGTAGACGTGATCTGATATTATGTACAGTCGTCCTCACGATGTCATTTATTTTATGGCTACCAGTTTCGTTGCTTCAGTACACCATCTTGATGCCTTACCTGACGCTGAGGGGTTAACTCCAGCCGTACACACAATTCATCAGTGGCCAATATCTATGAACTGGTTTTCGCAGACTACCTATAACAATGACGTTGTGTCTCCAAACATCAACTAACAGCCATCAACTGAGCTGGAAGTTGATGATTGGAGACGCAACATCGTTTTTACAGGTAGTATGTGGAAACCAGTTCTCAGATTCTGGCCACTAATGAATTGTGTGTACAGCTGGAATTCACATCCTCAGCGTCAGTTAAGGCCTGAAGATGGTGTACTGAAGCACCGAAACTGGTAGCCATGCAATAAATCTTTAGGTTAGTTAGGTTTAAGTAGTTCCAAGTTCTGGGGACTGATGACCTCAGCAGTTAAGTCCCATAGTGCTCAGAACCATTCATTCGCACCTGAACTCGCCATGTTTGCGACTAGCGCTGACTATCGGCAAATTACCAAACTACGCTGTGGTGGTATACATGAAAAAAAAAAACAAAAACAAACAATTTCAGGGTTTCTCTTCAAGATGACATATGTATGATATCTGTGCAATGTTTGGTTCTTTTACAATAAATATTTGAAAGTGTTCTCGGACTTTATGTACACCCTGTATTTACATTTCCTTTATTTCTTTTTTTTCTGGAGAGATGCTTCTGAAACTGTATCGTGACTCAGCGCCTCTGACGTAATTCGAGGCTGCAACCGCTGGAGCGTTCCAAAGAGTGCGCGGCTCGGCGCCAGCTTGCGCAAGGCGGTGTGTGGTGCGCGCATTCCGCACTCCGCCGTCTATTTACGGCTGCGCTCGTGCAGGCGCTGTGCTCCGGAAACTCGACGCGGCGCCGTGAAGTCACAGCTGGGACTCCACCGCGCTGCGTGGGAATCACTGAGCGGCGCCGCGCCGCGCCACGCCTCCCAATGTGAAGGTGAAGCACAGAGCCGAGGGCCGAGTAACAGCGGCGCGCCAAAAGTAGGGCCGGTGCAGGGGGAGGGGGGGCTACAGCGAGCGAACGGCGGCGTGCGAGGTGCGGAATACGGTAGCAGGCAGGGCAGCCGCGGTGGACGAGACGCGGGGAGTGCAAACAGGTTCTTCCCCTCGCTTCCTTCCGGCCTGCCGCTGTTATTGGCGGTCTGGGAAATATGACCCCGCCATTGCCAACCTTTTTGTGTTCCACTATTAGCTGTTAATGGTCTTCCAACGTCATCCACATTCTACACTACTCGCCATTAAAATTGCTACACCAAGAAGAAATACAGATGATAAACGAGTATTCATTGAACAAATATATTATACTAGAACTGACATGTGATTACATTTTCACACAGTTTGGATGCATAGATCCTGAGAAATCAGTACCCATAACAACCACCTCTGGCCGTAATAACGGCCTTGATACGACTGGGCATTGAGTCAAACAGAGCTTGGTGGCCGAGCAGTTCTAGGCGCTTCAGTCTGGAACCGCGCGACCGCTACGGTCGCAGGTTCGGATCCTGCGTCGGGCATGGATGTGTGTGAAGTCCTTAGGTTAATTAGGTTTAAGTACTTCTAAGTTCTAGGGGACGGATGACCTCAGATGTTAAGTCCCATAGCGCTCAGAGCCATTTGAACCAAACAGAGCTTGGATCGCGTGTACAAGTACAGCTGCCCATGCAGCTTCAACACGATACCACAGTTCATCAAGAGTAGTGACTGGCGTATTGTGACGAGCCAGTTGCTCGGCCACCATTGACCAGACGTTTTCAATTGGTGAGAGATATGGAGAATGTGCTGGCCAGGGCAGCAGTCGAACATTTTCTGCAACCAGAAAGGCCCGTACAGGACCTGCAACATGCGGTCGTGCATTATCCTGATGAAATGTAGGGTTTCGCAGGGATCGAACGAAGGGTAGAGCCACGGGTCGTAACACATCTGAAATGTAATGTCCACTGTTCAAAGTGCCGTCAATGCGAACAAGAATCGACCGAGACGTGTAACCAATGGCACCCCATACCATCACGCCGGGTGATACGCCAGTATGACGATGACGAATACACGCTTCCAATGTGCGTTCACCGCGATGTCGCCAAACACGGATGCGGCCGCCATGGTTCTGTAAACAGAGCCTGGATTCATCCGAAAATATGCCTTTTTGCCATTGGTGCACCCAGGTTCGTCGTTGAGTACACCATCGCAGGCGCCCTGTCTGTGATGCAGCGTCAAGGGTAATTGCAGACACGGTTTCCGAGCTGATAGTCCATGCTGCTGCAAACGTCGTCGAACTGTTCGTGCAGATGGTTGTTGTCTTGCAAACGTCCCCGTCTGTTGACTCAGCGATCGAGACGTGGCTGCACGATCCGTTACAGCCATGCGAATAAGATGTCTGTCATCTCGACTGCTAGGATACGAGACCGTTGGGACCCAGCACGGCGTTCCGTATTACCCTCCTGAATCCAGCGACTCCATATTCTGCTACCAGTCATTCGATCTCGACCACCGCGAGCAGCAATGTCACCATCCGATAAACCGCAATCGCGGTAGGCTACAATCCGACCTTTTTCAAAGTCAGAAACACGATGGTACGCATTTCTGTTCCTTACACGAGGCATCACAACAACGTTTCACCAGGCAACGCCGGTCAACTACTGTTTATGTATGAGAAATCGGTTGGAAACTTTCCTCATGTCAGCACGTTGTAGGTGTCGCCACCGGTGCCAACCTTGTGTGAATACTCTGAAAAGCTAATCAATTGCATATCACAGCATCTTCTTCCTGTCGGTTAAATTTCGCGTGTGTAGCACGTCATCTTCGTGGTGTAGCAATTTTAATGGCCAGTAGTGTATTACCCACCATTGCCAACCTTGTTGCGTTTCACTATTCGCTGTTAATGGTCTCCCAGTGTCATCCACATTCTATGTGCAGCAATAGAGGGAAACAGGAAAATTCTAGCGAAACGATGTCTCCCGAACGTACAGACTTCAGACGACAATCGGAGGAATTCAGATCTGTTTTCTTTGGTCAAGTCGACCGACGTTCCCGCACACGAAATATGGAGCGTGAGAAACAGATACGTTTAGTCCAGAAAATAGTGAGTTTGTGGCATCCTGAGGATGAAAATATGATAATCGGGGTTTAGTTCGGAATCCATGGACTATTAATAATAATAATAATGTAGTGTGGCTAGTGCCTCCCGTCGGGTAGACCGTTCGCCTGGTGCAGGTCTTTCGATTTGACGCCACTTCGGCGACCTGCGCGTCGATGGGGATGAAATGATGATGGTTAGGACAACACAACACCCAGTCCCTGAGCGGAGAAAATCTCCGACCCAGCCGGGAATCGAACCCAGGCCCTGAGGATTGACAGTCTCTCACGCTGACCTCTCAGCTACCGGTGGCGGACATCTATGGACTGAAACCGCAGGTTTATTCGAAACCTCAAACAGGCAAAATCTTTATTGGAAGTTTTAGGCATAGAATATAACCTCAAAAAATAATTTGTTCGAGTGAAACGGCTGACACACATCATGTGCTTATAGCTACTGTACTGGATCTTTTTTTGTGGTATTATCATTAGCTGTTTACAAATTCCAGAATGAGATTTTCACTCTGCAGCGGAGTGTGCGCTGATATGAAACTTCCTGGCAGATTAAAACTGTTTGGAAGGTAGGAGAAGAGATACTGGCAGAAGTAAAGCTGTGAGGAGCCGGTGTGAGTCGTGCTTCGGTAGCTCAGATGGTAGAGCACTTGCCCGCGGAAGGCAAAGGTCCCGAGTTCGAGCCTCGGTCGGGCACACAGTTTTAATCTGCCAGGAAGTTTCTGTTTACAAATTGTTATTAATGCTTACTGCCTTTTCAAGGTACTAGGGCAGTGAATCTATTAATATGAAGTGGTTTGCAAATGTGGTGTACGATACATAATTCCACTTTTAAGTGCTTTAAGTTTTCAGTGTAACGTATACTACAGTTTATGCTTGTCTTTCACTCGTGTGCTAAAGGAAGCAGAGTGTTTGTAACTTGCTTTTCAAGGTCACCAAGAATTATCTCTAGTATGTAACAGAACGTTTCTCCCGTCATCTCTTACATTCGTATAACTTGTCTGTTTCTTCCGATAACTGAGGACAGATTGTATAGTATTCGCCAAGTTCTTTACGAGACAGGAAAGCCCATTCACATGTATTTGGCGTCTCTTTAATAGAAGCCGCTATGCAGCACTCGCATCCAAGCATAGAGGCTTCTTAAAATCTAGCCTACTTCACACATAGAATAGATTCTAACCTAACCTAACCTCCTTGACCCTGCCAAAAACTGACGAAACAGATCGGACGCTCTATGACTACACTGTCGGCTAATGTTATCAGGGGACCTCAGGGGATGGTGTCTGACGACCATTGTTGGTTGGACTGTGAACGCAGCCTAAGAAACAAACGGGCGAGAAAACTTTACCATGTTTTAACTGCGCAAAACGAAACATGTATCGTCACGTAGAACCGCTTGCAGTAATTGCATACAGAGTTCCAATAGCAAAAACTTTTTTAGTTTCATGTTATTGATTGTTTTAGACGTATTCTCGGTCCCTCATGTGTAGGGTTCCTGCAGCTGTCTCCACATCCAGCATATCTGTTGCCATCGGTTTCTGTCTGCCCTTGATTTCTCATCTTCTTCTATTTCCCCTTTTGTCATGGCACGCTTTACCTAAGCAAACGGAGCAACTTTCCGTCTTCTTCTTCTCCCTGTTCCCAGAAGCTGTACCTCAAGATCTTCTTGGCCATCCGACATTTGCATTGTTTATGTCCATACCAGGTGAGCTGCCGTTCTTCTATGCTGTTATGCTACCTTGAGTCCGCATCATTTCCCTGATCCTAATATTTCTTACGTGGTAGTGCAGAGATAATCTCCACAATCTTCTAAGACAGTCTTTTTCTACAACTCTTGATTTGCCTTTAGTTTTATCCAGTAAGCTCTCAGTACTCGCATCCGCAAGTTGTTACAGGCGCAACAACACTTTAATAGGACACCTTACTTAGTGTCCAACTTATCTTACAAGGCCATAACTGAGGGTTGAGCTTACAAACGTTCAAATGTGCGTGAATTCCTAAGGGACCAAACTGCTTAGGTCATCGGTCGCTAGACTTACACACTACTTAAACTAACTTATGCTAAGAACAACACATATACTCATGCCCACGGGAGGACTCGAACCTCCGACGGGTGGGGCCGCGCAGTCCGTGACATGACGCCTCAAACCGCGCGGCCACTCCGCGCGGCTGGTTGAGCTTACACATTGCTGTTTTCCTATGGGCTAGTATTTTTCAGTTACTGTAATTTTTTTAGTCTTCCGATAGGATGCTACCTAAATATTTAAATTTTTGCATCCTGTGATGTGCTGTTCATCTGCTATTGTGATTCCTACAATTTCTCCAGCGCATAGGTATTCAGGCTTCTGGAACTTTATTTTCAATTCCCACTCACCATATTATTCTAATACTTTTCTTACCATAAAGCCTATCCACTTCACTAGCCACCACCACCTGATCATCTGCGAAGAACGAAGTCTACATACATTGATCCTTTTTTACGTGAATGCCCATTCCTGTAGATTTCCTACTGCACAAGTCTAAAGCATTTGGGATGTATATTTTAAACTATTTAAGAGACAGGCAGCACCTTTGCTTTAATGCTTTTGTAATTGTGTAAGGCTATGACGAAATTTTATTCCCACTTGGATAATAAGGATCCGTTGGGCGCGAGATGGGGACGAAGGGCCCCCAAGAAACACTGTTGACAACAAACTTTATTACTAGCTTCGGTACGTATTCCTTTGTGGCTTTCGAGGCATCACGCTTCTTCTCGTTAACCCTAGCTGGTGGTGGCATATGGGCAGTGGCGTCTGCCTGGAATACTGTATCAGTGCCTGGCGAAGCTGACAGAGGGTGCGTGGACAACAGGCCGCCTACTAGTCCATGGCTACGACCTCAGTAATGCAGTGCTGCTCTTGGTGATGGCGGTCGCACCTCTGGACAGGCACCTTTGGCCTAAGTGCACTCACCGAGCTGAGCTGTGGAGACTGCTCGGCTCGACATTTGATCCGGTGCCCAATGGGCAGGATTTGGACAGTGGCTGGCGCAGTAGTACCGAGTCACCCTTGGAAGTCAGTGCTCGTACCACGCGACGGTGGCAGACTGGCAGCGCAGGGGCGCTAAGTTCCACCAGAAACTTAGCACTGATGGCCGCAGGTGAAACACTCCCTATTTACGCAGCGTTATTAACAAACAGTTTAAAATAGTTTGAGTGTGTGCTACCGATAAAGGCTGATCGGTTGATACTTGCATGGGAGTGGTTTCGTATGAAATAAAAAAAAAGTAGTTAGGATGTCAGGTAGCAGTAATCGATACATACTTTGTTATGTTCTATATCTTTTGTGTAAACAGCACGAATGAGGCCGTTACTCCCTTCGTCTGACAAAGTACTCGTAATAATGGTTAACTCATCACAGGTCGCCTATTAATGTCGTCGCACGCCAGTATTCTTCACGTGGCACCGAATACACAATCCTCACTGCAATACAAATCGTGGGTGTCCGGCGCGGTTGTCGCGTAACCACGATGCAGAAATGAACACTTAAACATCTAAAACAAATCACTCAATTAACGCCATTTACGCCGGCCGCGGTGGTCTAGCGGTTCTAGGCGCTCAGTCCGGAACCGCGCGACTGCTACGGTCGCAGGTTCGAATCCTGCCTCGGGCATGGATGTGTGTGATGTCCTTAGGTTAGTTAGGTTTAAGTAGTTCTAAGTTCTAAGGGACTGATGACCACAGCAGTTAAGTCCCATAGTGCTCAGAGCCATTTGAACCATTTGAACGACCTTTAACGTAATTGCTGTAGGTCAGGCCCACAGCTTTGGGGGACACACACAGCCGTTCAACAAATGTAAACACGGTCGGCCGTCCTGCCGAAATCAGCCCTCCTCGCTTAGCAGCCAACAACTTAACTTGCTCGGAGTCTCAACACTGACTACTCTCTGGCGCACTCGCGGCTCGACTATGGATAGTACCTACTGCGACCTGCGTTGCATAAAGATACATTGTTCTCAGTACGTAAGGGGCGGTTGACACCTTGCAAGGTGCAACCAAGACTCTAGCCCACGGCTGCTGCTGGCGTTGTTCCATTGTCCTGATTGTCCTGCGACTTGGCATGGCCCCGATGTCACAGCGGTGCTGCAGAACTTGGCAGCGATACTGAGAAGACAACTGGATGACGACTCAGTTATGAAATAATTGTAAGTAGGCTGTTTAGGTTTTTATGTTGGTAACGCCATGTAGCGCTCTATATGAAAATCACTGACTGTGCTGTGTGCAGTCTGTGGCTGGTTGGCATTGTTGGAATTTGCTATTGTAGTGTTGGGCAGTTGGCTGTTAACTGCGTGTGGCGTTGCGCAGTTCGAGGTGAGCCGCCAGCAGTAATGGATGTGGGCAGAGAGATGGCAGAATTTAGAGAGCGGACGATCTGGACGTGTGTCTATCAGAAACAGTAAATTTGTAATATTGGATATCATGAATTGATATATATATATATATATATATATATATATATATATATATATATATATATATATATATATTATGACTTTTGAACACTATTAAGGTAAATACATTGTTTGTTCTCTATCAAAATCTTTCATTTGCTAAGTATGCCTATCAGTAGTTAGTGGCTTCAGTAGTTAGAATCTTCTATTTAGCTGGCAGTAGTGGCGCTCGCTGTATTGCTGTAGTTCGAGTAACGAAGATTTTTGTGAGGTAAGTGATTCATGAAAGGTATAGGTTATTGTTAGTCAGGGCCATTCTTTTGTAGGTATTTTCGAAAGTCAGATTGCGTTGCGCTAAAAATATTGTGTATCAGTTTAGTGTTGATCAGAATAAATAAAGAGAGAAATGTCTGAGTACTTTCAGTTCTCAGCTGTTTGAAAATCAAATAACGTAAGAGGTTTATCAGTACAGTAATTTACTAATTTTTCTACGGGGAAGTTTCACAATCAATGCCTTCTCTCCACGATAGCAATGGAGATACTACCAATGACAGTGCTGCCAAAGCAGAGTTACTAAACACAGCCTTCCGAAATGCCTTCACAAAAGAAGACGAAGTAAATATTCCAGAATTCGAATCGAGAACCGCTGCCAACATGAGTAACTTAGAAGTAAACATCCACGGAGTAGTGAAACAACGTAAATCACTTAATAAAAGCAAGTTTTCTGGTCCAGACTGTATACCAATTAGGTTCCTTTCGAAGTATGCGGATGCATTAGCTCTATACTTAACAATCATATACAATCGTTCGCTAGACGAAAGATCCGTACCCAAATACTGGAAAGTTGCACAGGTCACACCAATATTCAAGAAAGGTAGTAGGAGTAATCCACTAAATTACAGGCCCATATCGTTAACGTCGATATGCAGCAGGATTTTAGAACATATATTGTGTTCGAACATAATGAATTACCTCGAAGAAAACTGTCTATTGACACATAGTCAACATGGGTTTAGAAAACATCGTTCCTGTGAAACACTGTAAGGTGTAAGGCAAATCCAACACCTTCCATGAAAACCCTGACATCATAGCAAATCCGGCAGTATGTCACATACCTCCAAATAAATCCTGACATTAAATTAACCAAAGTAATACGATCAACGAGTGAGCAAATGGAATACCACAGACTAACACAAGAACGCCTAAATGCATGTCATACCTTCCCACCGTGAAACAGACGCAGTTCCGAGGGAATAAACGAGAACAGAAGCCGAGAGCAGAACCGTGTTAAGCTAGAAGGCCCTACGATAAGGGACGGACACCCACATCGCCGGCTGACCGCCAAAACCACCCCCCAGCCCCTGTTAAAATATAGAGCCCTCCAGAAGAACAGTATAGATCTTACGATAACACTAAAAGGGCCACACCAGCTGCAAGTTTTAGCATGAGACTTTTTCGTGTCTCTGTTACGTTGCAAACGTTAAAAACATTGCCCCACCACGAAAAGTGTAACGTTTCTCATTGGATAGACAGAATTTTGTAGGTGGAACTTAAGTAACATTGAGACCCTGATTGGTCGGTTGAAAACACAGCCAGATAGCTCTTTTTTAAACCAACTTCGGTAAATTGTAGTAAGGAGAAGTTAGGAGAGAGTTGCTTCCGAGACGGCGAGATGCGTGGAGCTGCGCCGGCCGCCGCCCCCTGACGCTGCCTAAACACCGTCAAGGTAATGAACGCACGCGATGCCGCATAACAGCGCATAACGCTTCACTCAGAACTGCAGAAGTCTCATCTGTTACATCCCCTTTTTACATAATACTAGTGTCGATCGTCAATTAAATCTTACGGTGTTCACATTTGCTACTAGAAGTTAAAATCGAAAACGCGATGATTTTTCTGTTATATAATTATTGAGAAGCCACATCAGCCACTGTAATTTACGACAAGTTAAATAAGTAATTAAAGATAGTTGAGGGTCACTGTAGAACATTTTGATAGTTTTCTCTTTTTATGAAACTTAACTTAAACCTAGATTATAGATGTGATATGGCATGGGTCATCGTTCGATCCATTGTAAAACTTA